>NC_140453.1:30614826-30894826 GCF_963576455.1 Neolamprologus multifasciatus | reverse complement strand
TTATTTTATTTTCACTTGCTGAATACGGGACAGACTTGACTGGGGGAAAGAAAAGGGAGAAAGAAAGAGGGAAAGAAAAACAGCTGAGAAGAGGGACGGGGGAGAAGGGCAAAAAACAAAAACCAACAGAATAAGCAAAAAAAAAAAATCGATCACCTGGATCACCTGTTGAGAAAGAAAAAAGAAAACAAGCAGAAGTGAACGAGAGTAATAGAATAAACAACATCACAATGATCTATGGGAATATGACAGTAAATACTAAATATTAAACATTATTGTGCAGCACGTAAGATCGACAGCACAGTGTGCTTTGAGGTAGGAGCCAAAAAGGGTGTAGTTGGTGTGTGTGAGCACCCGTGTGTACACCTGTGAGCATTGACGCGCTTGTTTTTTAAAAGGTTCCTTCATGTAATGATCTGCTAGAGGGTGTGGGGGGCCACAGCCCTGTCCTCCAGGGCATGAAGCAGGTATGGAGGAGATCAAAACTCCAGACATCCAGAGGCCCCCAGAACACAAGAGACCAAAGACAAATCTTAATTTCCATATAATCGATGCTCGGTCTTAACAACTGTTAAAACAAACAAATACCAACATCACTGTTCTTCTTCGCATTTATTCCTGGCCAAGAAAAATGCAAAAATAAATAGTGACTTTGAATTATACATAACTAGGTGAGGTCCTAACACCAGTCAGTAAAGTCTTATTATATTCTTGCTTTAATAATAATTAAAGGAATAAATACTTGCACAATTACAGACTACTGAACACAACATTCAGGCCACATTCAACTTAATTACAGTGCAACTGTAAGAGCACTCACAGTGATTGGTTCCTGGGTCGTTGACCTGGTAGTTTGAGTTTGTATCTTTATCTGCAGTCGTTGGTTTGTTTTCATTATATTCCTGGTTCTGGTTTCATATGTAGTCTGTTCCCGGTTTCAGTTTATTCCTGGTTTATTCCTTAGTTTTCTTCTTGTGGGGATCCACCCACATGCTGTGTTTTCTCTCTTTCATGATATACCTTTGATTGATATACCTTTATTAGTCCCACAAGGGGAAATTTCATAAGGCTGCCGACCTATTGCACGCAATGGCGGCGCCATCTTACCCTCCGACCATACATACATTACACAAAACATCACATGGGGAAGACAGATCAGAGAGGTATAACAATGGAAAATGCACCACATGAGGAAAGATAAGGAGAAAAAAAAATAACTCCCCTCAGACTGAGCTCCAACAGGGAGATCAGTTTGTGTAGTTCCTAAATCTCCTAGTAATTAAGTTCCTGGTTTCATCCTTGCTAGAGTTTCATGCTTTGTATTTTGAGTTCATGAGTTTATGTTGTAAGTTTGTTGTGATTATTTCAGCACTTTGAGCAGTTTTTGGTCTTGGGAATATTAAATGTTAAAGCGTTACCATCAGATTGATGTTGGATTTGCCTGCATTAAAAAGGATACAGCAATTGATAAATGATCATGAAAATCATGTATATATGGAAAAGTGGTGGTGCTAATACGGATCCCTGGGGCATACCCTGGCACCCATCATGTCCTCTAACTCAGCGGTCCCCAACCCCAGGGGCACGGACCGTTACTGGTCCGTGAGTTGCTTGGTAACGGGCCCCGAGAGTTGAGGATCGATTAAAATTTCTGTTTTTTAGGGGTTTTTAAAAATCGTTTTTAGCGTAATTTTTTATCATTTTCATCATTACCTCGGTTTCCCTGGGTCTTTTCCCATGTGTTATGAATAAATCTTCTTTTTTTGGTACCAGTACTGGTTTTATTTTGTCGTATTTATCCGCAAGACCTTAAAGGCCGTTCCGTGAAAATATTGTCAGACATAAACTGGTCCAGTACAAAAAAGGTTGGGGACTGCTGCTCTAACTGACAGGTATTTTTAAACCAATTTACATCAACTAGGAAAAAAGCATTAAATGCAGGAGGGGTATCATTTCTATACATTAAAATGGAAGGAAACACACGTTACAGCCAAGATTATTGAAATATCTTTCTTTTTCATCGTACTTTTATGTTCATAAATGTACAAACAGCTCAGACCATATCACTACACTGGCCCCATTTCAAATACTGGAAGTTCCTACATCTTCAGCATGCGCAATCATAAATAAGAACAAGAATAATTATGAATGAATGCCAGTATTCCTTTGTGCTGTGTCATAGGAAGCCAGTAAATCAGACACAAAAGCAGAACCTCCCATGATTAATCATCACTACTGGGACAAGTCAAAATATCTGCCACAGACGAGGCTTGTTACAAATGTGAATACAAAATCCTTTTCATTTGAAATTAAAAAAATATCTAAGCATTCCAGTGCTTAATTTCCCTGATTGCCTCTTTAGAGAGAGCTGTTTACGTTGGTGTCAAATACCCAAAGGTGATGAGTAGCAGTGCTCTGATGAAGGCCACAAGGCCAACATATTAGCCTGTTTGTTGGCATGGCCTAATATAATAGGTGTAACTGAAGTTTTGTGCTTGTGCTACCTCTTACCTTACCTGACGCTGGAGTTAATATGATTATGGTTTGGCACCATGGACAAATACTGGGAAGGCAAATCCTCTTCACAGACCATTTGAACTCTTTTACTTTTGTTAGTGACAGAGAGGGATATGATTTTCTGTCGCTCTGTTTATGAATAGACTGGATGATAAAGAGGAGGCAGCTTCCATTGAGAGCCAAAAGATACTGTGAAATAAGGATGGGTTTTAATAATCGATTCATCGATTAAAATCAATTCTGGCTTGGATATCGATTCATTCAAATCCTGAATCGATTTTTTTTATATAAATGTATTTTGCCCGGAATTCCAGAATCTCAGGTGAAACGTCACAAAATTTCGACAACCACCAAACATTTAAAACAGTAAATGAGAGCAGGAACACGGCTTCTGCACAAAGACGTAAACGCAAAGCGCGGACCCGCGGATCAGAATCAGTGAGATGTCGCCTTTCTCACCCGACGGCACGGACACGGTCGGGGCTGAAAGCCGACAGCTCGCTGATTCTGATGTTTCGGCGGTCCCCGCTCTGTGTTTACGCCCTTTTTGCGCCGATTCTAAAGCTGTTAGTTTGATGTCTCTCCAAACAATATTGACGGAACCAGCAGCAAAAGAAGATCCAAACTACACTTCACATAAACATCGTCATGAATTCCTTCTGACTTTTGCTGTTTTGCTTCCACCACAATAAAATCACACTTCATGCACAGCTCTATCTCTCTGTACTTCAAGAACAGTTTCCCGTCTATCCCCAAAATCTGTTTTCTGCATTATTCGCTTGCTTGTTACGCACAAGTCTACCGTTGTTTACAGCGCTGTCGGCCGATGTTTTTTTCCCCTTTTACTTACTTCCGAAAAGAAAACCTAATTTCTGCTGTTCAATACTGAACAAATTTAAACTTTTTAAAATTATGCAAAATGCAAAACGCTTAGCCGTGTCTCTAATAAAACCGCTGTAACTTCAGAGGTAATGTTCATATGTTGATTAATGGTTTTCTTTTGTTTTTGATGTACTGCAGAATATTTTTATAAAATCCCAGGCCAGGAAAATCACCTTTATGTTTTTCTGTGTTTTATCTTCAGCTACTTTGACACAAAGGCCTCTGCTGTGATGCTCACACCTTTGATAAAGTCTGGAAAGTGTCAGCTTCCTTTTTATAGATACAAAAATATGTAAATGTACTGATCTGAATTATAATATTTCTGACTGAGGCAAAATTTCCCAGATTCAAATCGAATCGAATCGTGGATCGTATCGATTCAGGACCTTGTGAATTGGAATTGAATCGATTCTAGAGTGACGATACGCAGCCCTACTGTGAAACATGAATGTTTCTGCACAGACTATGTTGTCTGCCACTTCCTATTTTATCTTGCACACTGATTTCAATCTCCTCTGCCTTTAAGCTGTTTTAGCTCTGTAAAAATACCATTACCGTAATCTCTCACCACCTCTATGATCCCATGATGCTGATCAAAACTCAGGCGGGGCGGGGCGGGGCGGTGCGGGGGGGGGGGGCATCTGTTGTAGGACTTCCTGCTGTTCTTGTAGCTGGAGCTAGGTCTTCATAGTCTTTATATGCTGCAAAGTGAAATGATACATCCTAATTTTATAGATGCATTAAAATATAAACATCAGCAGAAAGTGAGAAGAATAGTAAAAAATATATATATAAAAAAAGAAAACATTTTACATATTCACTGTAATTGCATTGCACATGTTAACAAGGCACGAACACCATCTTGGTTACATTTATGTTGCATTTATGTTTTAAATATAACTGCAGTAAACTCTGCTGCCTCATTTTTCTTTTTAAAAAGTCGCATTTACAGCATAAATTTTAATATCAATAAAACTGCACCATTCCAGCATAAGTTTTTATAAAAAGCCCACATGACGTTTTCAGAGCACCCTTTTCAAGGTCCAAGTACACTTGTAGTTTTTTAGCGGTGATTGAAATGCTGCCAAGTGATTTTTATTTGTGGCAACATTTAGCCTGGATTCACAGTCACCTTCATACGGGTTTTGATTATGAATGCCAGACTCATATAGGCCCGTGTTATTTCCTATAAAAGCTTATTTATGGTGGTTTATCAGTGGATCCTTGCCAGGTCTTATTTCTGTGTGTGAGGATGCTAAAGGGCAAAGACAGGAAGCGAGAACACACCTACTGTTCCTGAAGTTTAAGGCTTGTGTTAGGGCTGCTGTACCTATAGCTTGGGAAACTATAACCTTTTACAAAACCTGCAAACCTTTGTGGATCATAAAATACGTTTTGTGTTTGCCTCACTGTCACACCTAGAAAACAAACTGTTCCCATCTTGACCTTTCTATCCTTGATTCACCCACAATAACTTTGGTCTCTCTTGGGCTCTGCTATAGCCTATCATCCACGATAATACAGGTGTAAATTCTTGCCTGACAGAGTGCCATACCATGATATCAATGATATGGCGACACTAGAGCTGGGCGATAGAACGATAACGATATGTATTGCGAAATAACTTTTTCTCGATAGAAAAATGAAACTATTGCGATAGACCAATACAAATTAAGTAGCACAGAGCCGAACCAATCACAGCCGCAGCGTCACGTCACGTCACGTCACGTCACGTAACTTGTTACGTACAGCTCAAGTGCCAAGCCGCACATGTGTATTTGTTTGGGAAGCAGCCAGCCGCCATGCGGCTGGGTAATCGAGGAAATGACTAGAGAAAAATCAACTGAGAGCTTGGGTGACCAGGTTACCGAAGAGAACACAGATGACGGTTCCAATGCCGGAGAGATTGTCGAACGGAAAGGCCAGAGAAGTTCCGTAGTGTGGAGGAATTTCGGCTATTTGAAGTCTGACAAAAAACAGAGTAACGCGCACTGTAAATTGTGCCGAAAGCAAGTCTGGAAATACAACAAACCTTTTTTATCACCTGAAGCAGTGCCACCCACTAGAGCACGCTCAATCTCTGACTGAAAGCGCTAATTCGTCATCGAAAACAACCAGGGGAATCCCTGCGAAGCAGCAACAGTCAATTGAGTCTGCTTTCTCCAGCGTCTTACCATATGACAAAAAAGCTAAGAGACATGACAACATAACGAATGCCATAGCTTACTGTCTTGCTAAAGACATGCTACCAATAAACACGGTCGACAATGAAGGATTCAAGCCGCTAATTAAGGTAATAGATCCTCGTTACCAACTCCCTGGACATAAACATTTCTCTCAGACAGCGCTTCCAAAGCAATATTATATAAGTTAGTCAATTTTGTCTCTTCTTTAAAATAAACTAAGACTTATTTTTAGAATTAATATTTTGTTTATAAGTGGAACTGACAATTTAGTCTGTTTTGTTCTATTTTGAAACTTAAATGCTTTAGCGGCTACTTTTTGTGTAGTTTGTAATATTTGCCTTTATTTTGCCTAAACTGAAGCCTCATTTTAAGTACATATACCCTGTTGAACTTATTATGGGAAATAAATATTTAAATCAAAACAAGCTGCTGATTATTTCACATTTTACTTGTGAGCAACGGCACATTTAAATCTTACATATATAGTTATTTGGCTTATATCGTGATATATATCGTTATCGCCTGAAATGAAAAAATCTTATATCGCCCAGCTCTAGGCGACACCATGCATTTACTTTCCCTTAGTGCGTGCAACAATGAGACATGAACCTCCACTGAAGCTTTATTGAAAAGGAAACTATTTCAACAACTTCCAACAAAACACTGCTTTGAAAAGTGTGCAAGAAAATCGTTCCAGCTGAAGCAAACTAGTTTCACTGCTTGAGGCAAAAACACAATCTGGCTTTGAAGGAGGACACGTTAGCAGCTGGTGATGTGCGACCCAGAAGTAAACAAATGACTCCATAAGCTTCGCACTCGGTAGCTCCACACGTGTGTCAGGAGCAGTGGATGAAAATTACTGCTACCACTGGTGGTGGTCAGAGGGCACGGTGGCGCCAGTGCCAGCCTCGCCTCTGTCAGTGCACCCCAGGGCAGCTGTGGCTACAACGTAGCTTGCCATTGCCTGTGTGTGAATGGGTGAATGACTGAATGTAGTGTAAAGCGCTTTGGGGTCCTTAGGGACTGAGTAAAGCGCTATACAAATGCAGGCCATTTACCATTTACAAGCGTTTTAAGCAAGTTGTTCAAAAGCTCAACTCAAGATAGACCACCCAGGACAGGAAAAAGTTTTAGTTTTATTATGAAACAGTAAGTTACTTGAGATATTTAAACTTGTTATGCTGGTATTTTATACAGAGAAACACTACTTTTGTGCTTATGCTGTGTCATTATTCTTGGTGTATAACGATGCTGCTGCTGCTAGCACCTTATAGTAATAAAATTCACACTTTTTATGAGGTAGTGTGTCATGAATGACAGCAGCCCACTGGAAGGGAAGGATGAAAAATGTTCTTTGTTTACTTAAACTTATAAATGCTGCTTCTTGTAAGCTCCAAGCATTGATAAAATCTTGTTCAGTATTTTTTTTAGTATCATCATTAATATACATTAATGTAATTATCCGACATTTACTTAAAATAAATAGATATGATTTTGAGGCTTTATTACCCACCCCCCAATCTCTCTTCATCCCTTTATCCCTGAATCAAGCTTTTGGTGCCATCCATGATTTGACTACACCCTCAGCCTATTGGTAAGCTGTCAGTCAGCCATGGGTAAATTCAACATCGATTTGATTAATCAAAAAGCAAACTGAGGACAAATATGGGCAAAGGGGTCATCCCTGCAACTAGATGTGTCTATCAGCGCCAGTGCACCTACTTGAGTCTCTGCACGAGGAAGTCAGAAAGGAAAAAACAAGAGGAAGTAGAAATTACTTTTATGCAAAGTGCTCACTTTGGAAAGAAACCCAACAGATGATACAACCATTTACTTCCTTTTTAATTCAGGTAACTACAAAACCCACAGTAGCAATTAAAATACAGCGACCTCTGAACTAAACACAGAAGAAGAAGAAAACTTAAAATAGGAACTGAGGCTAAACCAGGAATTTAATTCTAAATAGAGAACAGTGAGACAATCTAAACTCCACATAAACCAAACAGGAACCATAACTCAAATAATCCAACAAAGACTAATGCTCAAAATCAGTGGAACAATAGAAGAAGCAGGAGTCAAAAACTAACAATTAAAAATGAAAATACTAAAATAAGAGTAGAACTATTCAAAGACAGAGACTGTGAACACCAAATCTACGACCATGAGGTGACTATCTAAGTGTCTTCTGTTTCTTCATGTATGTTTGAGGTGTATAACAAATGGAAATTACACGTGAGGCCGTCCTGATTAAAATTGAAATTCTCAAAGTAGAATAGGCTGGTATTGCTCAGGACACGTGTGTGAGACTTTTTGTGAGACTTTTTTAAACTACAACAAACAAACTGCAGGCTGTACAGAAAGAATACAGAAAAAACTATTACTGTACCATTGAGAGATTAATAGTTTTAATCCTGGTAGTTTTTGGTTTTTGTGAAATGATACTGTTTCTGTGTGCATGCAAGTGAAATAATGTAAGCATCCAAAAATGAAACCAGTATGTTTGGAAAGGCTGTGTTAAAAAATTAATTCCTTTGGAAATACTTAATAAAAAATTTCATAGGGTGAATAATTCTGTCCTCAGCTGTAAGAGTAATTTCAAATAGGAAAGCATTAAAATCCTGCAGGTTTATATTGGACTGACTTTGGACAGATGTCTGCCAAGTCTAGTTGTACTGAGGAAGTTAACCGTACATCACGTCCTCTGAAGATAACGCATTTATTATCAGTTTGGGACCTCATGATGCAGTCTGTTGACTTAGGTTCCAAGGCAACTTTTTGAGTATTCAATATGACATGGTTATCAAAGTATTGGTTTCTTTTCCACTATCTTTTATGTATGAATTCAGATGCATTTGAAATGGTATTTTAAATATTTTGTATTTCAAAGCAGCGGTGTCCAACCTTTTTTGTGCCACGGATCGGTTTATGTCCAACAGTATTTTCACAGACCGGCCTTTAAGGTGTCGTGGGTAAATACAACAAAATAAAACCAGTACCAGTACCAAAAAAAAGATTTATTCACAGCATATGGTCGCAGCAGATGGCCGCCCCTCCCTGAGCCTAGTTCTGCTGGAGGTTTCTTCCTGTTAAAAGGGAGTTTTTCCTTCCCACTGTCGCCAAAGTGCTTGCTCATAGGTAGGGATGGGTATCGTTTAGGTTTTATCCGATACCGGTGCCAAACTGGTACTTTTGAAACGGTACCGGTGCTTAAATGGTGCTCAAACCAGTGCTTAAAGAATGGAGAACACAAAATTGGTCCAAAAACCTCTCATGTTCAGCTGTTTTTTTTTGTAAAAAGATAACAATGTTAGCCTTTTCTGCAGCTATGGGGCATATATGGTATCACTCTTGGCTGGAAGCAGTGCTTAAACAATGGAAAAAACACAAACTTTGTCCAAAAACCATCAAGGCACTGGATACCGGTACCCATCCCTACTCATAGGGGGTCGTATGATTGTTGGGTTTTTCTCTGTATCTATGAAGCGCCTTGAGGCGACTTTTGTTGTGATTTGGTGCTATATAAATAAAATTGAATTAAATTGAATTGAATATGGGAAAAGACCCAGGGAAACCGAGTTAATGAAAAAAAAAAAAATTAAAAAAATAACAATAAAAACTGATAAAAACCCTGAAAACCATGCACTTCACACCCGAGCCTCAATTCTCATGGCCCGGCCGGTACCAAACGACTCATGGACCAGTACTGGTCTGTGGCCCGGGGGTTGGGGACTGCTGTTTTATAGTTCTGAGATTGAATTTAGCCAAATTCAATATGTCCTCTGCTCTCAACCCAAAGTGTACATATGCTTGTACCTAAAGCCTGCTAAGACATAATTGGCCCGTAGTTACTACTGGAAGCAAAAACAAGTCAAAGCATAAAGTTTTGGGTAGCAAAAACCTTTTGTACAAATTTTGATGTTCTTATGTATGCAGATTAACTATGTTAACAAAAATACCTTTAATTTTTACCTTCCGGTGCTCCAATTACTTCCATGGCCTCAAGTGTATAAAGTCAAGCAGCTACACAACCAGACTGTTTATACAAACATTTGTGAACTTGTTGGTCGGTCTCAAGAGCTCAGTGAATTCCAGTGTGCTACCGTGATAAGATGCCATGTGCAAAAAGCCCAGTCATGAGATTTCCTCACTTCTAAATATTCCACTGTCAGCTGTGAGTGGTCCTATAAGTGGAAGCAAGTGGGAATGACAGCCATGAAGTGGGAGGCCATGTAAAATCAATGAGCATGCTGAGGCACAGTGCGCAGAGGTTACCAACTTTCCTGTAGCGTCGGTCACAACAGCCCTCCAAGACGGCATCGCATCCATGCCTTACATCACCAAGCACAATGCATAGTGGGGGGTAGTTGTGTAAACAACCCCCCCCCCCCCCCCCCGCGCCCCCTGCTGGACCCTAGAGTGACGAATCACGTTCTCCATCTGGTAGTCTGATGGACAAGTTTTTCAAGCTTTTCAGGAAATGGGCTCAGCCCTTGAGTTCCAGTTAAAGGAATTCCTCTTGCTTCAGCATACCAAGACATTTTGGACAATTCCATGCTCCCAACGATGTGGGAACAGTTTGGGGTTCCTGTTTGACTGCATCATTGCACAGGTCTATAAAGACACGGATGAAAAAGTTTGGTGTGGAAGAACTTGACTGGCTTGCACAGAGTCCTGACCTGAACATGATAGAACAATTTTGGGATGAAGTAGAGCGGAGACTGCTAAAACTCACAAATGTGCTTCTGGAAAGTGGTCAAAAATTCCTTTAAACACACCTAAACCTTGTGGAAAGCCTTCCCAAAAGAGCTGAAGTAAAGTGTAGGCTAACATCATATTAAACTATAGATTAGGAATGGGATGTCACTCAAGTTCATATGCGTGCGAAGGCAGACAAGTGGATAATATTGGCAATACAGTGTATCTCTGTTTTGGAGATTACACTGGCAGTCACATTTTTTTTAAGGATAATTCTGTTTGTCTTTGTTTAACACTCATCAGAGTAAGAATAAAAATTCTCTTAGGTATATTTACATGAATATTTTGCAAGGATAATTGGACAACACTGCATTTTAAGTTTTAAAACTATGGAAAAAGAAGCAGTAGCATTACAATAACTTAAATATTGTCTGAAATTCACAGGAAAACTGAAACTAACAATTAGGGATGGGAATCGAAAACCGGTTCTTGTTGAGAACCGGTTCCCACTGTTTCAGTTCCTTGGAATTGTTTGCCATTTTTACAAACGATTCCCTTATCGATTCCAGTCGCCCCGAATGACGTCACCACATTGCGGAGCGTCATTTACCCTGCAGGAAACACAGCGGCTCAAACGCTCAAAAGTTTGGTTATACTTTACGAGAACGGATGACAACAGGACAACTTGCAATACTTGCAAAGTAGATATTTCATTTAAGGGAGGAAACGCTACGAATATGTAAAAGCATTTGCTCACAAAACACACGATGACCTTAAATGAATGTCGTGTTTTTAATTCCGCTCGACTCGTGAATCTCAACCCAGCAGTTTCTATGTCCTCTCCGGTTAATGCGGCAGGTAAATAATCAACTAACAGTGCATATTATGTTAGGACGATCTGCCTTATTACAAAACCTGCCATTACTGTGCATTTAGGTGACCATGATGAGAGAGACAGAGTCTGGCTCAGACGCTGGCAGTTCTCGCTGCAGTCTACCGGTAGCGTCTCCTTTCAGGCCAGGATAGACGAATGTCACCGAGCAGTGACTCAGTTTGTGGTCAAAGGTTTGCACCCATTTACCACAGCAGATGATTTTTGGTAAGTGAATGTGTTTAATTGTAGGCAGGGACATTACTGGATATTCTTGTGTAATTGCTACAGAATAATTGATGTTATACTTTGTTATTGCTACAGAAGAATATTTATTTTATTATTTTACATTTACAATTTTTTTCCTGGGGATCCTGTGACACCCCATTGAAGAGCCATAGGCTGGATCTCTTAAGATCTCACTGCTGGGTTTGTAAGGCCATGTTACTCCTAAATTTCTATCTTGTTCAAAGAGAAGAAGCTAATCGACCTTAATGTTCTCCTTTTTTTAAAAAGAATCGATAAAGAATCGAATCGTTAAACAGAATCAAAAATGGAATTGGAATCGTGAAAATCTTATCAATACCCATCCCTACTAACAATACTTTTCAAAGTGTTCAAAATGAATAAAAATGTAATATCTTTACTTTTTCTCCAAACAGATTTAAGTCATTTCTTATTCCGATTGAAATAAATCAGTGCTTAATAGAAAAAATGATTGAAGCTGAAGAGACATTCAGAACTGTAACATTACTGCCAACTTATTATCACATTTTAAAATGCAGCCTCACCATTCTTCTCCGTCTTGCTCTCCGACACAGTCTGTCCTTCTCCGTCTTCATCACTTTAATGCCAAATTGTCTATTTGAAGTAATGACTGAGTGCAAGTTAATTATGAGAAAGACTGACAGAGGAAGAGAGGGACAACCGTGTCTTGTCTGGCCAAAATTCCACTTTCCCCAATTGGACAGCAGGCGGAGAGCTGCCCCCGGCTGACTGGAGCACCAATTAACATCCACAAAGAGCGGCATGAGGAAACCTTTCTAACTCAGTGCTGTGACCTGACATTCACCCATGCAAACTGTGTATATTAAAAGCCTGCCAATGAGGCCATAATGAGATCACACCCAAGCAGGACAGAACTTTGGCACAGTATACTGACTGGAACTCTTACATGATCTTCAGTAGTCATGTTTTATAGTACAGAGCTCACAAAAATATACGATTAAAAGTACAATCCCATGTATATTTCTTTAATGCTACAACAGGACACAGAGGCTTCTACTTGTATATATACTGGAGTTAAAAGCAAACGCAAACTCACTGATGTGCTTTTTTTTTTTTACCTTTATTGGCTTTTCTCAATAACAAATGTGACATTTTTTATTTCACTGAATTTTCATGTCATAGTCAGGTGAAAAACATTTACATAGGAATCTAGCAGCCAGTTGCTGCTAATGAAAAGCACTTGATTAACTGATTCTCAGTGTTATGGTGTGACCACCTTTATTAAAGCAAACGTTTTTGCATTTTGCAGGTCTGAAGCCTTCAGTTGTGTGCAAACACAAAGGATGGACATCACCACAAATTCACCCCAAGACCCGATTGTGCAATGCTCAAAGAAACAACAAAAATCCCAAGAGCTACATCGCAGACTCTGCAGGCTTCGCATTGTTTGCATTGTTAAATATTAAAGCTCATGGAACAAGCTTTTGTTCCATCCAAACACGTATGGTTTGTTTGGATGAATTGCCAGAAGAAAGCTGCTTGACTATTAAAAAAAAACACAAAAACATGGCAGCATGGTTTAGGTTTGCAAACTGCATCTGAGCAAACCACAAGACTTTAGGAAAAATGCCATCAAAGTGGAGATTTTTGCCCATAATGCACAGTTTCATGTTTGTCAAGAACCAAACACAGCATATCAGCATTACCACATGTTTAGGATGGTGGTGAAGGGGTGATGGTTTGGGTTTGTTTTGCAGCCACACGACCTTGGCATCTTGCAGTTGGTGAGCTGCCCATGAACTTCTCTGTATACCAAAGTATTCTAAAGTCAGAAATAACGCCATCTGTCTGACAGTTAAAGCTTGGCTGAAACTGGATCCTACAACAGGAAATGATCCTAAGCACAACAGCAAATTCAGTGGCAGGACTTTGAGAGAGCTGTGCATAAACAAGTACACACAACCCTTAACACACTGAAGAGACCCATACCAGTTATTAGAAGACTGTCATTTACTTTAATATTCTTTCCAAGAAACAAAGAAACGTGCTCTGTAAAAATAAACGTAACTTTTTCAAAAGTCATTTGGCTTTTCATCTTAATACCTTTGACATTTAGCCAGCACAAAACTGTTGTGATACACTAGTTGTTGTTAGTCAGATTCGAGCTATTAAAGATGACGTAACCAGAAAACATCTTTTAACCCTCGCCGTAACCTGCACCTCCCAAGACATGTCACTACACGTTGAGTTGACTCACCTAACACTGACGTGGATGGTGTGGAAGATTGCGGTGTGGAGTTATGAGTCATTTCCAGTTATGTTGTAAGTTAGGACGTAGACTTCCGGTAGAATCAAATACACAACCATAAATAACTACACGAAATACAACATAGATAACTATGCAAACTCCTTTTGCTGTTTTTATGGTTCCACTTTAGCGGTTCTTACTCAGACACTTAATCAGAAACTGAAAATAAAAGGGAAAAAAAGTATTTTTCCGCATTATAAGGTGAACTTAAAATCCTTTAATTTTCTCAAAAATTGACAGTGCGCCTTATGTATGAATTCTGGTTGTTTACTGACCTTGAACCAATCGTATGTGGTACACGGCGCAAAATCTGTCAAAAAATGTTTTAGTACGACTTTGGTAAGCTACGAAGCCGCACCACCTGATGGGTTGTCGGACCATTACGGCTACCATAGTCAGGAGCCTCGCGGAGTCATCTGGGTCCAAATTCCGCTTCAGGTCATAAAGTCAAAGGGATATTGCGCCATCACTAAGAGTTAAAAATGGTCTAAATTCTTTAGCTGCTTACCGTTTAACATCCAGGGACCCATGAAAACAGAATTTATTAAATTTAACGGAGTTAGAAGCTAGCGGACGTTAGCTCGCTAGCTTCCACCTAAACATGATATAGCATGTTCTAACTGAGAGATTTCTGAACAAATTCAAACGTACAGCTCTGCTATCACTTCTAACATAAATGAAGACAGAAAACTAAACAGCAGTGACATTTGTAGAGTTACTGAAGTTGGGCTAGCTGGTATATAATGATGTGCTACGTGATTGCTAGCGACACAGCTATGTTAGCATAACATAAACACAGTGAAGCTGGAGGATGAACGCTAACTTTTTTCCACTCGATAAAAGTTAACGTGAGGGTTCCCGATGGTTAGGGACAAATGCAATCGCATGGCAGGATGCTGTAAACGGACCAAACTTCAGTCAGGAGAACAACTGAGATAATCCATCCACAATATGAGGTTAGTCATTAATATACTGCAACAACATGGGAATAGAGCAGCTGTGAGAGAATTCAACATTAATGAATCAATGGTGCGGAAGTGGAGGAAGCAAGAAGAATGATTTGCGTAAAGTTTGACTTATCTGACTGTTTGGTTTGGCTTAATGCACCTTATTGATGAAAACAGACCCGTTCATTGACAGTGCGCCTTATAATCCAAAAAATACGGTTTATATATGTTGAACGAAGTGATTGAACGAACCACCTGTCTTTCATCATTGACAGAGACTGCTGATTCATAACATCTTTATGAGTAAGGTTTGCATATAAGGACAGCTGACCCATTCAACAGATTAAAAAGTAAAACAGATGTAATTACCACTTTCATCATAAAGGGCACAATGTAAAGAAAATTGAACATTAAGGGCTTGCAAATTGCTAGCATTTATTAATATTCATTTTGGAGTTCATGTTTTATGACTTTGATACTTCCCATTCTAACCCCTGGGAGCCCAGTTGAACTGAAGTGTGCACAACATGCCGGAGCAGTTATGAAAAATAGTTATGCAAATGTTGAGTCCACATAAAATGCAGGAAATACTACTGCAGGAATGTGGAGCACTGTTGGTGTTGCAGGTGGAGCTTTCCATTCAGCCTTTTTTAAATGAGAGACGGGGGAGTGGGGTTGCTAATTCATATGGTGCTCAATGCTGACTGACCTGAAAAATAAGTACAAAGTGTTCCCTCCTGTCTTGTTGCCGAGATCCGTGTCAGCTCAACAGTTTGTGGAGATGTGCAGAGATATGGTGGCCCTTTCTTTTGCTTTCCTTCCTTGTGTCTCTCTCCTTTGCTTACACCCCCTCCTTCTATCTTTTATCTCCTCCATTAAAAAGCTGAAATTAAATCTTTGGCAAAGCTCCTGCAGTAATCCTGCACTTAAACTGAGGTCGGCCTGAGATCAACCTATTCTCTTTTAGTTTCACTGTGACTATTTTGTTTTGTCCTCTTGTTGTACTGTACAAGAAGGACAGTAACTGAGAGACATGAACTGTTTTTTGTTTTGCTTTTTGTCATGCCAATCCTATTCATCCATGTGTTACAGGAAACTCACGAATCATAGTTTGGTACATTGTTTATGTGGTTCTCAAGTTTCACTGATACATAATAGCAAAGAAAGAAAGAAAATCTCCCAGAGTGAGCAAAATTTTAACAAAAAGGCAGAAATAAGGAATTCACGTTCGTCCCCTTCAAGCTCATAAATCAAGACTACATTCTAAATAGATTAGAACTGTTTATTATAAAATGGGCATTAAAAAGATGCGTCACAATAACTGATGGGGCGCACAGTCTTGATACGAGGAATGCATGCATCAGGTCTGCCTCGTTATCTTCTCAGATTTTGCTTCATTGATATAAACAATTCTGCAGATTCTGCAGATATAGCAGAGGCTCACCAGCTAAAAAGTACCTTGCATGGCATACGAGCATTTTAAGACACTTTTGCATTGTGTGCATGTTTGAAATGAAGCCTTAGAGTCATGTTTACATTGTGCCATAAAGGGTGATCTGAATTGTTTGGGGAGCATTTGCGGACTTTCAAAATAGGAGGAAAAACACGTTAAATTCACAAGTGAAAGATTCTGTGTTAAACATGTTCATCAAGGAGGAACTGACATATATTTCCTTGGACCGATTATGTCGCAGGGCCCAGGTTTAAATCAGAAGATTATGTCATCTGGTTTAGAAATACTCAGCTTGTTTGCACAAGCGTATTTTTAGCCTCTTGCTCAGACAGGAGAAACACTGAATATCGTCTCACTGCTATGAGAACAGATCACCCCAGTAGACAAGTGAAAGTGATAAAGTGGTGCAAAATTCAACGCCACACCAGCAAAACTAACCACGACAGCAAAGTCGTGATACAATTTCTTGACACCTTCCATTCGCCCATTCACTTCCAAACTGAGCAAAGAAGGAACATTGTAGCAAAAGGTCTTCACGTGTTTCCAAGTACTGAAGTTCATTACAGTTTTACTAAAGTGACAAGAGAATTGTTGCACCTCAGCTGGAAACAGTGCAGTGAAATATGCAGAGATTATTTATTCTGCTAGAGCAAGTCTAAAAGCAAAAATAACTGTGCTAGGACCTGCTTATAGAAATAGGACAGCACAGTGGTGCTCGGGTTAGTTCTTTTTCGTCAGAGCAAGAAAGTTGTGGGTTTGAATCCACTGACCAGCCTGTGTCTGGGAGGAGTTTCTCTGGTTTTTTTATAGATTTTGTTTTTCAGGTTGTGTGTAGCTTTCCTTCAGCTAATCTGGAGCTTTCAGTGCAATGCATTTAAGAAGTCTGCCCAATACTAAAGCCTGGCCCATACTCATCCTTATCTATGAAGACATCTCCAATCCTTTTTTAATCAACAGCAACATTTACAGAACTATTTGGACTTGGAGTCAAATTCAACAGTAAAATCATAATCAGACATAATTGTCTGATGTCTATGAAGCTCTCTATTAAGGGGGATGGCAAAAGATCCTGTTTATGCTCTTCTTTCGTAGGACTAGCTCTGAAGTAACACTAAAGCAGTGTTACTGACATCTGCCTGCATGAATATGACAGGGATGAGAAAGAAAGAGAATGTGTGAACGCGGTACCATGTGGTGAGTTGCGTCTTTGTGGCATCAGCTGGAGGGCTGCCAGCCTGTGGCACATGACATGAAAAATAATCTCACCTGACAATAATTTGTATTAAGCTTCCATTCAGATTTAATTACTCCTTAACCCTTTAAGACCTACCATAGAACCAAGTCCGCCAGAGCTTATATTATATTTTTACATGTTGTAGTGTCATTTTTGGGAGCATTTCAAGTTGCTATACATCAATACAACCATTACAGCCTACATTTTAATAATATGTATACATTAAGTGCATAGTAATTACATAAATTGCAAAAAAGTGCAATAAACTACAAAAAAATTTAAAATCGTTTTTGTTTTTTTTAACATATATTTCTAGTTAGAGAAATTTAAGAGGCTTATCCCTCAAAACTGTAAATACAAAAAAGTTGCACAAAATAGTTTCCCACCACAGGAAATTTATTTTAAGTGTCTTCATAGGTTTATTTTTGAAATACACCAATTTTTATACACTGCAGGAAAAACGAAAATAAATATTATAGTAAAAAAAGCAGCATATGCATCAAAATAAACTATTTCCAGCATTGCAATATGAGTCCTAAGCATCCCAGAAACGACACAGAAAGTCATAAAAGTCAAACATAACTTTTAAAAACACCAGTATAGGCTCATGAGGCCCTCATGGTAAAAAAAAATACATTTCCGCGAAAATGACATCACTTCCGGTTTCGGGCAGGTCATGGCAGACATGCGATGACGTCTAGTCCAACGTAGGAAGTGTTATGAACAGCTGATCGGATCGGCAAAGCGTGTTTCTGGAATATTATGTTTTTGTTGCTGCAAGCGCTTTTTGTGCAGTTTTTGCAAAGCTATATGTGGAAGGAAACCGTGACCTAGCACAAGCTGATGGCATAAGATGTAAGTACAACTCCTCCGGTTTCATATGCAAAAAAAATTATTGCGCTAGCTCACGTGGTTGCAGAGCTACCGGGATTTAAATGTAGTTGCGCAAAACGGAGCGTGCCCGCTCCGACCGGCTTTAAAGGGTTAAATGAAGGAGCTGAAATGCCCTTCGAGGTCATTTGTGTCAGACTTTAAGGATTACTTTTCCCTCGCTTTCTCAGTCACGTCCACTCCGGACTCGTCGCATCTCATTTCAAAACAGCAAGGATGTGATGCAACCTAACCATTGTGTGTCTCTATGTCCATCTTTCATTTACAGTATGTTGTGAACAGGCTCCGTTTGACCTGAGCTTCCTGAAACTCCTCCAACAATTTTTCTTTCATTAATCTATCTAATATTTTTGATAACATTGTCTTTAGAATTACCATGATAGCATGCTGTTGTTGGCTGATACCAAATAGTGTACTGCTAAAAGAAAATACTTTAGTATTTTTGTACATACACATAAAAAGACTTCTGACAGCATCTATTTGGCTCAAATTTCGGCTCACTGAAACATGGAAATGTCATGCCAAACAGTTTGGGTCGCACAAGCATATTGTAACACACTAGAGCTGGTTTCATCCAGGGAATTACATTCTTATAGTTTTGCATTCTCACAAACACTGCAGTACAGCACGTCAAGTGTGAGGCCATAACACAGACCCTCCTGAACTCCTCAGCTGGTCAAATTCACATGTAGCTCTACATATACAGCTGAGAATGACTAGTGTGCTGTGGGGAAAACAAGGACAAAAACTCCCAACAGCATTAACAGACAAAGGGCAACATGAACTGAACTGAACTGCTTCAGGAAAGTTCCACTCTGCTGTTTTGTAATAGTGTGTGGGCACGACTGTAGAGGATGAAGCCTGTGTGAAAAAAAACTAATTATGCTGTACTCAAACAGCCACGTGTGAGATTGTGCCTGGTCCAGCTGGCTGCACAGAAACGGTTGCTAAGGATTCATAAACACTACTATATTTTCAAGCCGAAACTTCAAAGAAATTGTTCACATGAACTTCACATTTGCATTCAGAGGAGCTTGTTTCTGTTACATTGTCACAGAACTATGCAAACTGCACCTACACTGTAATGTAAAATGTGAATGAAAGCATATATGAATCATTGTTTCCCTCTCAGCAGCTCAGTGCTATTTTGACTAAGTATGTTTTTCACGCAGTGTCATATCATAATGAGAACATATACAATCTGCTGACTGAGTTAAAAACAAGGAAAATATTGCACTAATTTTTCAAAACAGGATGCTCTGAAAGTAACTGGTTACAATTCAAATGAAAATGTGCTGCATGAACAAGATAAATACTTTGTGAACACCCACAAACAAGCAACAAACACACTGTCAAGGGCACACAGACAGCTAAGCCAGACAGACAGGGTTTGTGCATCTGTGAGTGCAAGCATCAGGGCTGTGGGGGGAGCAGGCACGACACCGGCACGTGTTATGGCCGCTTGCTGTGGCACCCTGGTGCCTTGAGGGAAGGGTGAAAAGGGCTGATTGATCACCTGCTGCACAGAGAGGCATCAGTCAGCATCATACAGAAAAAGACAGCAATAGAGGGAAACAAAAAAAAGGCAAGAGAACAGATGTGTAGAGATTAAGAGGAGAAAATAAATGCTAATCATAAGAAAAGGAATAAAAGAGATAACTAGGAGAGATTAAGTGATTAAGAGAATGCTTATAAAGAGCAGGGGGGAGAGGCGATGAGACACAAAGACTCTCCACGTGATCATGTGGTCACAGAAAACAGGACGGAAAGAGGCATACAGCAGAATCCGCTTTTCAGCATCACGTGAAAAGATCATTTTCCCCCTTTGTTTCCCATCACATCGCTGCATGAGCTCAGCACGTGTGGTGAAGGAAGTATTTTTACCGGGTTGTCAGAGTGACAAAGTACTGTACTTCTGTCACCAGTTGCTAAACAGACTGAAACAGGCATCCAACCTATATGTTCAATTAGGCTGCCCTCCTGCTGTTTATGGGGCTGAATGCTATTTCTGAAACGGCATTTCCACCACAAAGCTGTAGGTTCTGATACAGATATCGCAAAGCACCATAAAAGCACAACTCAACAACAACAGAGCCTTTCATCTCAGCCTAACAGAAATGTAAATCTGGGTGCTTGTGATTACACGCTCTGTAATTAAAGTGTGCAGGTAGGTTGCCATGAAGGCACAATGACATAACTGTTAATCAGGCATACACCACGACCTTCAAATCCTTTAAAACTAAAAAAAAAAACCAAGTTACAATAAGGGAAACTGAGATTGGAGCTTTCTATGGAAACTTAACTATTATTTATTTTATATTTTAGGTTAGCAGGAGGCAGTGGTTAAAACATATTGATTTTTCAGAGGCAAAATTTTCTTTTAAGCTATAAAATGCTACACAGTACTGCAGGTCCTTTTTTTAAAGTAGCTTTTGCAAAGGATATAAAAACAGATCAATCAGAGGAAAATAAATGTGCTTTCATCAGTATTTTTAGTAACAAAATTAATTTAAATGACAGTTTATACTAGGAAAGCATCGTGGCAGAATGCTAAAATCACAGTTGCTCATAAAAAACAGGCAGAAAAATGTTTTCAGCTTAAAAAAAATGGATATAAAGCTTCTGTTGGGAATTCATTAGCCTGGTGTTCAGAAGCACGACCGGTGATGAAAGCTCCTGAGTTACTCCTGCGTCCCCTGCGTCTGCTGTTTAACTGGGCAGTTACGTAGAAAAAGGATGATCCTGATTGTATCAAAATGGAAAAAATAGGGCTGCCAGGACCTCTAACGCTCACTGATGCACGCTTGCTCTTTTTATTCGTGGTTTAAGGGGAGTTGTGCTTTACTGTAGTCGACAGGTTGGCTCACTCATTTTTACCAGCTTTCTTGAATTTGGTGACATGTTTATGGAGACAGTAGCTGAAGATGCTGCACTTAATCACTATTGAAATACAATAACAGACTGTTATATGTAACAATAAATATATATCCAGCATTTAAGCCTAAGAAAACCATATGGAAATGATTCCACTCAACGTTAGCATAACAATGTGAGAGCCAATGATGGAAATAATAGTACGGCTGAATATCAGCAAAGCATGTGTTAGGGACGAAAGGATCAGAGCGGGAAATGAAGAGCGCTGAAGAAGAGAGGGAGGCTGTTCATCGTGACTGATGGAAGCCTGGAGTCGTAAATGTAGGTCACAGACTCACAAATGTATGTCAGTGTGTTAAAAACAAGGGATGCAACCTCAAATAGTAGAGCACAAGACGCAGAAACAAAACAGGACAACAAAAAAGAACGAGACGAAAACATTTGAGAGCCAAAGGACAAGACAGAAGTAGGCAAAGGAAAAAGAGATAAAGTCAATTGAAAGAATGCGATTGCGCATTATATGGCAAATCAATGCTCTGTTTAATTATGTATGGCGCCGGATGGGCCAGAGATCACGCTGTGTAACCATGCAATTAGCAGGCCTGCATTGGGTCAGCCGTTCTCGGCAGGGAAATAATCAATAATGGAAAGTTGTTAAGATAGAAACTTCACCTGTAAACGGACAAAAGTTCAAATTCTTTTAATTTTACTGCTTCTTTACTCCATGTTTTTAACTTGTGCTATTTCCAGTTAATAGGCTAGAGCAGCGGTCCCCAACCCCCGGGCCTCGGACCGGTACTGGGCCGTGAGAGTTGAGGCTCAGGTGTGAAATGTATGGTTTTCAGGGTTTTTATCGGTTTTCAGCGTTATTTTGTTATCGTTTTGATCGTTAACTCGGTTTTCCTGGGTCTTTTCACGTGTGTTATGAATAAATCTTCTTTTTTTTTCGGTACCGGTACTAGTTTTATTTTGTTGTATTCATCCGCGACACATTAAAGGCCGGTCCGTGAAAATATTGTCGGGCATAAACCGGTCCGTGGCGCAAAAAAGGTTGGAGACCGCTGAACTAGAGCATTAAACATAATATTTACACTGTGACCTTTGCTCAAAAGAGAATGCCTGGAACAAACGATAAGATTAATTGCATGATAATAGTATCCTAACCTATTTATTATGAGGTTACAGTCACTTTAAAGTCAGTATATTAAATGTCTAATTCAACGGTCATCAACGGTTTATGTCCGACAATATTTTCACTGATCGGCCTTTAAGGTGTCGCAGATAAATACAACAAATAAATGTAGTACTGACACCAAAAAAGAAGATTTATTAATAACACAATAACACTAAAAACCGATAAAAACCCTGAAAACCATAAATTTCACATCTGAGCCTCAACTCTCGCGGCCCAGTGCCAAACCGGTCCATGGCCCGGGGGTTTGAGGACCGCTGATCTTAATGTGTTATTGCTAACAGGTGTTGGTACTAACACATTATTAAACTATTACTGATTGTTATATATTTGTTTCCGCCCCTTATTATCCGATAACATAGATTTCAGTGTAATATTACTCAGCTAAAACCATTGTTCATACAAAATATTACTTGGATTTTATTTAAGTAGTAATACTTTGCTATTTCTATGTTATTGTCTTCTAGTTTCTACATTATTTCCCCAGTATTACCACATCATTACTGAGCTGTAATGAAAAGGGCTACTAAAAGAAACTGTAAAGGGAAGACAGGGCAGGAGATTAAAAACCAGCTCCAAAGTGACCATCAGCTCACAGAAAAACAGAAGGAAAGCCGTTTGTTCCACCATCATTATGCAGGTGGAAGGATGAAAAGATTAGTTTCCCCCTTTGTTCCTCATCACCTTCATGTGTTCAGCACATGTGATGATGGAGGCGTTTTTACTTTGTTGATTGCGTCACGCTCGCAGGCTGTCACAGCATGTCACAGCATGGCTCCCTGTCCTGAGTGACAAGTGACTGATGCTGATGTGTTTCCCTTTGGTTTCTATATAAAAGTAAGCAAAGAAAAGAGACGAAAACTTCTTCTTTACTAGACTAGAATTCGGTAGAAGAAGAAATCAAAAACTAGCATGAAAAAAGCAAAGTGCATACACTTAAATGAAGTAGGGACCATTTTTGAAATTGTCAGTTGTTTTACTGTGGCCAAATGCTCTGCATCTCCTAGTGAAATAATACAATAATACATGCTCGCTGGCCAATTTCAAATCATCAGTGTTATCTGCTCAATCCAAAGCCCTACATCACTTTAACAAACAGCAAGTAAACAGACTGAAACAACAGTTAATGTTAATAAATTAGTGACGGGCAGGACAGTATAAACTAAAAGTACCTTAGAACCACCAGTCTGGGTGTGTGGTCCAGGTAATCTGCTTTAACTGCACACTAACAGTCAAACGCTGATTACATGGTGCAGTCAAAGTGTGCGTCTACAAAGAGATTGTCCCGAGTCGTGAAAAGCAACAGTGCTCCCATCAGGGTACAGCAGCGCCTCCGATAGGTGGCCCGAAGGGTGTCTGTGGCCTATTTTACACACTGTGTGAACAGAACACAGTGTACAGCAGAATACACTGTGCTGCACAACTAACAAGCTCAGATCAGTGCCTTCATATATATCAATTTATCATATGAGTATATGAGTGAATTATTACAGACATAGATGGGTAGACAGACAGATCCATAAATAGATGAAGATAATATTCTGTCATGTAGTGCTACTGAGGCAGTTGTGTTACAGGTTTGTGGGGTGTGTCTGACAAAGATGTTTAAGATTTCTCACATATCATCTTTCTAGATTTCAACCAGTACTGTGTCACACTGCATACAAATGCATTTAAATCACAGTATGTAGCCAACAAAGAGCAAGAAATCTCATTACTAAAAACAAAACGGTATGTACACAAATCTTTTGCCTCAGAGGAAATTTGTTTGTGCATATCTGCAGAGTAAATCAGAGTTTTCATGGCTGGTGTCACTCGAGCCAAAGTCACAGCAGAGATGAGTGTTGGGACGGGGCACTGTGCCAGGGCTGAGCTGGCAGCTGCTCTGGGGCAGACGGAGGAAGTGGCACTGCCATGGGGGTGGCACGGGCGGTTGTACTGCTCTCTCTGAAATATAGTTTGATTGTTTTGAAGCATCACACTGTGAAAAAGAGACAACAAAAAAGTCTGAATGTTTTTCTCATCACAAGATATCCCCTAATAGCACCATACACGCACATAAAAGCAAGACTTTAGAAGACAGATGAACAAAAACAGAGCGGCATGAACCTAGAACTGAACACAGGCTATAAAAATAGACTCAGAAAGGCGTGACTGACACCTGGTATTGTCTTCATTACAAAAGCAACAGACAACATCTTACTAATGTACTAACTACTCGTGATATCAACATATTTGCAGCAGGACAGTTAATGTTGGACAGCTTTTCGCCCAGCACACCTCATATCACCAGTGAAAAAACTCTAAATATGGCCTGTCACCATTGGCTGGTCAAGGCAATTAGCACTACTATAGCTGCAAATTTCCAGTGTCAACCAACAGGACATTAAACTGTCAGATCATTCACAGGTTAACCATGCCAAAAGTCTAAAATGAATAAATAAAACCATCAATGTTTATTAGCTCTGTGGCATCATAAACTTTTATTGAACCCACAACACAGCTGTGGTTTGCAAACTGTAAACTTCTTGTCTGTTTACAAAAAAAAAAAACCTCCAAGAAGTCTGGAGAACCATAACCTGTAGACTGTTTAAAGACATTTAAAAAACGTTTAGCTAAGAGCGTTCAGGCTGTGTTGAAGAATAAAGATGGTGTTTCCCACATTTCAATAAATCACTAAACTTGTTTCCCATTTGCACCTACAAGGTAGGATGGAAAGAAAAGCAAGGGAATGGGAAAAAAATATATGGTTTTATGTTAGTCGTGCTAAACATACAACAAGATCATTCAAAGAGGACAACTCCCTTCAAAGGCTACACTTAAACTTTGACGCTTTTGTTACAATATGCTGATGTCAGCCTGTTTTTAACAAAATGTTATGACACTAGCTTGTTATGGCTTCTTTGTGATGTTGCAGATCATCATACTAAAAATAAAAAGAGTGTTTTACAGCTTTCTCCGTGTTCTTTCATATTCTATTTTACTTGATAAGGTTTCTTGGGGGCTAATAGTGAAGGTCAAGGTCAAATGCTTAGCTAGCCTAGGTACTCCTGTCCCCCACGGCCTGGGGTGTTGTTGTGAAAACGATCCATAAGAAATTGTGGGTAATATAAAGTTTTTACAGATTTTCACATTTGGAGTGACCTCGACCTGATTTTCACCAAAATTAAATCAGATGGAGCTGTTACTGGTATCTACCATCACACAAATTTTGAAAATGATATCTTGAAAGCTGTGGACGCTGGTCTGCTAACAAGCAGTCAGACAGACAAACTGAATTAAATAAATTATTGTGTTTCAGGGTCTTAAACCAGAAAAAGATGCAAGGATGAATCTGCTTATCACAGTAAGTTTCTGCCCTGTGATGAAGAGCAAAATTAAACTTCTGGGAACTTGTTCTGCTACAGTTTACCTCAGGTATTAATTAAGAGTCGTGAGCTACTGAGCCGTCATGAAGCGCACGTTAGGGGTAAATCTGTGGAGGAAAGTAACAGCTGTTGATGGACAGCACAGCTGGAACATGACTTTATGTATAAAACAAGTCTGTGTCTGGAATGTGAAGGAAAGTGTGCTGCAGCACGTGCGTGTCAGGTTACATTTACGCTGGGGTTTGAGACTAATGCACGCACACGTTTCTTACACACACACAAACACAAGGGAACGCCGCTGCCTTAAACTGCAGGCAGCATCTGCGCCGTTTCCATCATACGCAGCAAGGTTATCTGCATCCAAGCACGTTGTAATGAAGCTGCTTTGGGCTCAAACAGTTAATTACAATGAATTAAAAAAATTGTCTTCCTCCTAATTTCAGAGCTTTTACTTTGATGTGGAACAAAATGTTCTGAACGCATCACTGATGACACATCTGAAGCTGCGGCGGTATTTTCCACGTCACATCGCTGCTTTCTAAAGCACAAAGCATGGGAAGTGATTTGCATTTGCATCCTCTTTTTAAACATCAGGCTCGTTTCTGAGGGAAGAAATGAAAACGACAAAGAGCGGAGGAAGTCTGCAACAGAAAGAGCATCCGTGTGTTTTCTGGATGCAGAATGTGGGTCAAACGGGTGGAAGGCGACACTTCTCAGAGTCAACAGGACGCCGCCCTGCATGCCAGGAGTGATTACGCTGTAGCTTTTACAGCTTGGTGTGTTCTGTCAGTGTATTCCTCTAACGGACATTTCATTTGGCATCTTCTTATCTTCAGCCTGAGAGATTTAATCAGTCAGCTGCTCACCTAGTTATACCCTCACTTGTCTTTTTTATTATTTTTCACACTGTTTAACTCTCCATCTGCATCAGCTTTCATGTCACTCTTCACCTTTGTCTTTCATCCCATTTTTCTTTCCTCGTAGGTTGCAAGAGTGTTTAAAATTAAAATACTCCCTTAAGAAAATAGAAATCTTAAGTGAGTAACATGACCTACATTATTGTGTAACCACACTCGGACAAAACGTAGCATGTAGATGAAAACTTACATACATAAAGAAAACAAAGAAGCAAAGCACGATTAATGCGGGTGAACCGGCAGATATAACTGATGAAACATCTCAGCAGGTGTAATGCTGTTGTGCACAGATGTGGAAACCGATTCCAGGATGTTGAATTCATGCAGAAGGCACAGATTTGATGTAGAAGGTTGCAGAAGCATGCCAGGTCGAGCTTGCCAATATATTTTTATTGTGCTGGAAGTGAAACATCTTGATTTGCTAGTGAGTTTTCCTTTGCTGCCCACTATACTGCTATACTAATGGCATATTACTAAGTTCACTGGAGATGAAACTAATACTTACTCATCAGTCTGTCACAGAAATTAAGCAGCAAGGAAAAAACAGAATAGCTGACAAGACGACAAAGAAAAATACATCCAAAGGTCTCCAGTTCCCATCTATGGAGCATTTTAGGATTTTCCAAACTTGCTGGTTTGGTGTTTAAGTCACATCCATAAACAGTTTTTAGCCAAACAAACGTTTTACATTTTTAATCGTTATCATTTTAACTGTGACATTTAGAAATGTTCATTTGACATTTAGTCACGTTCCCCACGTCTTCAATTCCAACTCCCCGCCTTCTCTCTTTTCTTCTCTCTTCCTGTCTTGCCAAATGTGTGGGTTTGAACAGGTTTCTCTGCATTTGAATAGAAATCTCAGGGGTGTGTCTATTCACTGGTACCAGCGAGATCTCTGGCTGCCACGCCTGCACTTCATCACTTAATATCAGGCTTCTAGTTCCTTTTGGGGTTATTTGTTCATGCCTGTAACACTGTGTGTCCCCTGGACATCCTTCATGTTACAAATCTCTAAAACTCCACCTGTTACAGCTGCCAGAGCCTCTCTCGCTGAGCCTACATGAAACCCCTTTGATAAATCTTTGGCTATGTCAGCAAACAAAGAGCTCTTCGAAATATAGATTCGCAGACACAGATTTATTCCTCGTATTCTCCCTGTTGGCTGCAAACAATGTTACAACAATTGTTCTTAAGCGTTAATTTATGATTCTAAACAGGATCCTTATTTGTACTTGTAGACATTAGATTAAAGTTTGCACATAACCCAAGCCTCCAGCAACTGCCCTCCTGGCTCTTAGAAGCTCAGAGCTGCTGACTTTCTATGTGATGAATAACAATTGACTATGGGCTTCAAAGGATGCCTGCTGAGAACCCGAAGCTTCCGAGTCCTGCTGTTAGCATTAATGAATGACTGCATATGGTTAATGAATGTGAGTTTTGGTTGTGAATATAAAATAGATGATTTGTTGAGATCATTCAGCAGCCCATACGTTAACATTTACTATTTCTATGGTAGATGAAGCTGTGACCTACAACCAGTGTTGGGAAGGTTACTTTTAAAATGTATTCCATTACAGAATACAGAATACATGCCCCAAAATGTATTCTGTAACGTATTCCGTTACGTTACTCAATGAGAGTAACGTATTCTGAATACTTTGGATTACTTAATATATTATCGTGCTGTTTACAACTACATGAATGTCCTATTGCTGTGATTTATTACTGTTACTGAAGGTCCGCGGCTCCGAACCGTAGTAAAGGGACCTCTGGCTAATACGGTGGGTTCTGTGTCGGGCTCGTAGCCGAAAACTAGCTTTACTTTGTTGTCTGGGTCAACTTTGCTAGCGAGAGACAGAGAGAGGCGTTGAAAGGCTGCTCCAACGGAACTTATTGTTTTTGGAGGAAAACACGAACACGGTGTACAGTCGAGTCTTAATAGCTTACTTACAGCTGGGCTCGTCAGGCTCTCTTCTTGGCTGCAGTGGTTATTATTATATTTACATGCGTCCAGCTCCCGTTTTTGCTCGATGACAGCTCGTACTTTTCCTTTTTCTCCCTCCCTCGCTCACAGACACATAACGTGTATGGCAGTCCATTCTCCCTGCAGCACGGACTACACTGCCTATGATGCTACATTCTTTAGAGCTATACCTGTAGCATTCTGCCTATTAGCTTAGCACAACAACAAAAAAGGCGCTCTCTCACCCAGGAAACACCCTGTAACCATGGCAACCGTAACGCTGCCGCCTGGAACAACAGAACGTAGCTGTCAAACAAAACCCAAACAGTCCTGACCCGCCACAATATGAAACAGGGAAGTACCGCCGTGTAATCCATTTATTTCAACAAAGTAACTGTATTCTAAATACCACCTTTTTAAACGGTAACTGTAACGGAATACAGTTACTCATATTTTGTATTTTAAATACGTAACGGCGGTACATGTATTCCGTTACTCCCCAACACTGCCTACAACATACTCTCATTGCTCGCTTATAGAAAACACCAACTAAAATTAATGTATTTTGTACATGCCCCTGTTTTATATGTGAAACTTAAGCCATTGCTTATTGGAGTTATTTTTGGATAGTGTGTCAGAATCAGTAAATCAGACTCAGTCGAAATCACACCATGACAAAACTCCATTTTCATATCTTCCATTCCACATATATGAAACCTGTGATTAAGATGCTTCCATGTCAGTGATGTCAGTCCAACAACGGTGTGTTTATCACCTCAGAAGGTTTGACTCGCTAAATGCCAGTGAGTCACCAACACTGCCTTGGCAGAGACAGAGCCAGTGGACGCTAGCCATCTGGGCCAAGGAATCAGGGCAGAGCCTTTGAGCATATGGCCCTGTGGTGGCTTATAATGATGTTCCAAACAATAGAGACCAGACTTATAGGGAAATTACAGTGTAACTGTTTGTCATAGCAAAGTTGAGTGTTTCTATCAACCGTCCAGCTCAGTCAATAATCGATTTATTGGTTTGTTAATAACCACGTCTTTACCAGGATGATTGTTAACTGAACGTGGACACGATCCAGACAGCTCATTAAAGCGAGGCGATGACAGCGATGACAGCGGTGTCTGGTGATTGTTTCTGCTCAGTCGCAGAAAAACAGGTGGAGCAGAAAGGTTTGGGAAGCTGTGTCAGGGAGGGCTGATTAACACAGCTGCTGCACGCTGACTAATCACTGCTTGCTTCTTACGCAGCAGCATACTGGGACCTTAAGAGTTCTCATGCACAGGCTGCAAGATGTAGTCATGCCAACCTGTGTGGCTTGGGTGTCATGAGTTATACGTGCTCCACTGTGCCAGGCAATTTAAAGGTGTTCACAGCATTTCTGATGTTCATGCTGTTTGTGAGCAGCTCTGTGTGAAGAAAGGAGTGTCTGAGCTACACAGCAAATTCAAAAGCGTTAAATGTTTTGGTGTTACTCTAAGTAGAGTCACATTCTTTTAATGTAACTCTGAGGTGTAAAATGATAGTAGTTAAAATCGAGTGTTAAAAATGAGTGTTTCTATTTCAAATCTGGAGGCGTTACAATGGAAACATTAACTCTTGACCTCTGAACTCCTACAGGGGCTATGACACTAATAGAGTAAATTCACAGACTCCGCCCCCAGCACGGCTCCAATCGAAGCTGAAGTGAAGCCGTTTCAGAACATTTTTCTCTACATATTTGAGTTGTTTGCCATGCTTGGTAAGTCATTTTTTCAAAGATTGTTTCAATTATTATTATTAGCTTTTACTTCTGTGGCTCTTTGGAGTTGAGACAAAGCTGTGTGAAAGGCATTAGCCATGTTGCTCGCTGATAGCATAATATTCTGTTTTAGCTAGCTGAAAGGTATTGTTTGCGGGCAAATACAACAGCCTTGGAAAAAAAGCTTGCATGTGAATTTTCAGTCAAATTTCTTGGTCAAATACACCTAAAACAATGTCTAGAATGTGAAATGTTGATATAATGGTGCTACTTGAAGCCTGAAAATGATCTCCCATAAAAAAAACCGAGCAAACAGCAGTAGCAGATTAGGGGTGGGTTTTTATAATCGATTTATCGATTAAAATCGATTCTGGCTTGGATAACGTAAAATCGATTCATTAAAATCCTGAATCGATTTTTTTTAATATAAATTTATTTTGCCCGAAATGCCAGAATCTCTGGTGAAATCTCACAAAATTTCAACAACCACCAAACAGCTAAGACAGTAAATGAGAGCAGGAACATGGATTCTGCACAAAGACTTAAACACACATCCCAACCGCGGATCAGAATCAGTGAGATGTTCCCTTTCTCACAGTCGGGGCTGAAAGCCGACAGCGCGCTGATTCTGATCTGTCGGCGGTTCAGCGCTTTGTGTTCACGCCCTTTATGCGCTGATTCTAAAGCTGTTAGTTTTATCTCTCTCCAAACAATATTGACCGAACCAGCAGCAAAAGAAGATCCAAACTAGGCTTCACATAAACATCGTCATGAATTCACACTGACTTTTATTGTTTTGCTTCGACCACGATGCACAGCTCTCTCTCATGCTTGCTCTCTTGCGCGCTCTCTCTCCCTCTCTCTCTCTCTGTACTGTTTTCTGCATTATTCGCTTGCTTGTTACGCACAAGTCTACCGTTGTTTACAGCGCTGTCGGCCGATGTTTTTTTTTTTCGTTTTATATACTTCCGAAAATAAAACCTAATTTCTGCCGTTCAATGCTGAACAAATTTAAACTTTTTAAAATTATGCAAAATGCAAAACGCTCAGCCTTGTCTCTAATAAAACCGCTGTAACTTCAGAGGTAATGTTCATGTGTTGATTAATGGTTTTCTTTCGTTTTTGATCTACTGCAGAAAATTTTTATAAAATCCCAGAACAGGAAAATCACCTTCATGTTTTTCTGTGTTTTATCCTCAGCTACTTTGACACAAAGGCCTCTGCTGTGATGCTCACACCTTTGATAAAGTCTTGGTGTGTCAGCTTCCTTTTTATAGATACAAAAATATGTAAATGTACTGATCTGAATTATAATATTTCTGACTGTCAAAATTTCCCAGATTCAAATCAAAGTGAATCGAATCGAATCGAATCGAATTAAATCGAATCGTGGATCGAATCGATTCGGGACCCTGTGAATTGGAATTGAATCGATTCTAGAAATCAGTGAGGATACCCAGCCCTATAGCAGATGTCCTGACTGAGTTCTACGTTAGCACTTAGATCCCTCCAGAGTTTTGTGCACACGGTTTAGGTAAAAATGAAAAAGGTTGAGGTTTTACATTTAGTTCAGTATTACCTGTTGCCTGTGTCCTTGTCTTTTGGGAAAATACTTTACACAAGTAATGGCTCAAAAAGGATTCCTTTTTTTTACTGTGCTGCAATTGATTTGTGCCATTAATTAGTGTCAACTAATTTTTATTCACTCTCCACATAGGATATGCTTGTGAAGATGGAATATGGGGGAGAGCAGAAGTGCGTTGAAGTTCCACAAAGTGATGAATGAAGGACATGCATATTGTATTGAAGAAATAAGTGATGAGAATGCTGTTATTTGCATTTACCAGCTCACCTATGTCAGACCTTTTGATAAACAAAATTCTAATGAAAGTGAGAACATGTACACTGTTACATCTTTAGAAAATGTTTTGAAATTGTGGTGCACAGTTCAGAATAAATGTTTTTCAAAAACCATTGCGTCTTTTTAGTAAATGTTTATTTCCAAAAGAAATTTCTAGAAGTTCAGAACAGTAAAATTCCCGCTTTTTAGAATTAATTAGAAGATAACTCTTACGTAGTTAAATGAAAATACTCTTTGAGAGTTAATGTATAAACTCTTAACACCAAGTGTTAAATTATCAACTCCAGACAGATTTGGTGTTTAACACTAAATCAGAGTTAACGTACCAACTCTCCAAAAAGAGTTAAATTAACACTCTCTGGTGTGGACCCATATAGACACTTTAATAGTGTTGAAATCAAATCTGACAGTGTTAATTTGGACATGCTGGATTTGCTGTGTAGGTTTGGGTTTGTGCTGGAGAGCCTTACAGGCAGTGAGATAAATGCACAAAAACATCTTAAACTAAACTACATGTAAAGGTTAAAAAGGCCTCAAGTGCCAGTATCCTGCAGGTTTTAGATATCACCCTGGGTCAACACACCTGATTCAAATGATTAGTTCATTCCCAGGCCTCTGGAGAACTTCAGGACATGTTGAGGCAGTAATTTAGCCGTTTAAATCAGCTGTGTTGGATCAAGGACGCGTCTAAAACCTGCAGGACACCGGGACTTGAAGCCTGGAGTTGCCTGCCCCTGGTCTAGATGGTGTAGATTTAGGATGCATGTGTAAAATCTCTGTAGTCGTGATTGCAACAGCACTAAGGGGAAAAAAAGTTGTTGGATGGATTGAGTTGAATTTTGTGCATAGTCTTGAAGACGGACTTTTACTTAAAGTACAACCCTAAATCTGTCAAAGGAGGGGAGCTGTGTAAAATGTAAACAACAGAGAATATAATGATGTGGAAATCTCACGAACCCGTAGAAGAAACTGATTCACAATAGAAAATAGAAAACATACAAAAGGTTTAAACTGAGAAAATATAACATTTTAAGACAGCCCAAGCATTTTAGAAAAGCTTGGGCATAGCTATGTTTGCATCACAGATCTGTTAGCATAAAGGTATTTATTTCACAATCCCTTTTGTCCATGCGATTTCTCTGTTGCACGCGGCACGGAGCGGTGGCGGTTAAAGAATGACAACACTTGCACCGCGAGGTCAGCTGATTTTCTGACTCACTGCATCCATCTGCTTATTGCGCCAACCTTCAGCCCGTTCAAGAATTTTTAAGCTTTGATTTGAATTGATTAAATACAATTAGAACAGCCCAGCAGGTCTGTGATGAACTCCCCACAGATGGTCTTCTAATGATGACCTAATACCACTTGTCTAATACATGCAGTGATAGGCTGTTAATCACTGCTGGAGCTTCTCCACTGCTAGCCTGTTGCATGTTCTGTAGCACACTGACCTACTTACAGTGTGAGGCATGTTTTTGTCTTTTATATCAAGCCTGACAAATGACATCAACATATAAGAGCTTCATGGTCATGACCTTTCAGCTAGCTTGTGTAATTAAGCGTGCCAGAGCGTCCGTGCATGAATTCAGTGATTCCATTATATATGTGACTAAGAATACTATGCAGTCACAGTATTATTCAGTCATTACGTGGACACCAAGGTTGTTCTGCGACTGTCTTTAAGCACTGACCGACTGCCCAATTTTACCCTGCTATCCCAAAATACTCCCAGAAATTCCGTCCTATGATCTCACCAGAAGCCTGTTACCAACGTATGTCGCAGAATGGGGTCAACATTTTCTGTCATGTAACTAATACATAAAGCTTGGAATTACCTGAGGAGCTCAAACTATGGAGGTGGCAGTTCTCAGTACACACACAAGGCGGATTAACCTGAGATATAACCATAAGAGAATTATCTTGTTCTTTCAAAGAGAGCTGGATGCAATGTTTGCTCTCTGCGGTCTTCTCTCAGGCTTCGTCACCCCTGTTGGTCAGTTTTCTAAGGTGTTTTAATATGTGGGTCATTCGTATTCTGATGCCTTGCTGGAGCCAAAAGGTCATAAATGGTCTTTTTTTTAAATTTTACAATTAAAGTAATTGCGTTTTGAATCGTAAAACTAACGGGAGATTCATTTTCTGTTTAGTCGGAGTAATCATGACGACAAAACAAACAGAAGAAATGGTCTTCTGAGAAAATGTTTTTTAATCACCACAAATCTCTCACATTCTCCAGTTGATCGTTTCTTAAAAAATGACAGTGTACTTAAGTACAATGCTTAACAAATTAGATCACCGCCCAGTGCAACACTTCTGATATGGCAGTCGCAAATTAAGAGAAATGATCATTAATAAACTAAGTTTTATGTGTTTTTTTAACAGTAATCCACGAGTGCTGTCAGAGTTAAAATGACGTTAACGCCATAACCGCATTAACGCGGCAAATTAGTTAGCAAGCTAACGCGGATCGCCCCGTGCGTGGGATTGGATGGCGTCAACCCGTTAACGTTAACAGAGATTTGCTGCGTTAATGTTAAATAAATGGTAAATGGCCTGTATTTATATAGCACTTTACTAGTCCCTAAGGACCCCAAAGCACTTTATATATCCAGTCATCCACCCATTCACACACAGGTGATGGCAGCTACATTGTAGCCACAGCCACCCTGGGGCGCACTGACAGAGGCGAGGCTGCCGGACACTGGCGCCACCGGGCCCTCTGACCACCACCAGTAGGTAACGGGTGAAGTGTCTTTCCCAAGGACACAACGACCGAGACTGTCCAAGCCGGGGCTCGAACTGGCAACCTTTCGATTATAAGGCAAACTCCCAACTCTTGAGCCACGATTGCCCTACAATGTTATTGTCATTAATGTCATTTTAATCTCATTATAACGAGATTAACGCTGACAGCACTAAAATCCACCAGTATCTACAAGCACTTTAATCAAGAGTGTTAAAGCTAAAATGCTTCCTGTGTCCTGTCTTCTTCCCCACGACCAGTAGCAGCAGATAACTGCCCCTCCCTGTCAAGTATTGTGTGCAGGCAGGACTGGTGGACCCAAAAGTGCAGATTCATGGAGGTGAGACAGTGAACTCAAACATAGTTTTATTGCTGGATGGCAAAACAGAAAACTGGCTAAACTAAAAATACAAACAAACTAAGCAGGCAGACAGTGAGAAATGAGGGAGATCATGACACAGACCAAGAAAAACACAGGGCTTAAATACACAGAAGGAGCAATCAGGGAGACAGGAGGGAAACACAGCTGGGACAAATCAGAGGTAACGAGACAAGAGAAGCAAAACCAGACACACTGCACACAGGACTGGGACTATCAAAATAAGACAGGAAGCAGGAAACACACAGCCTGAACTCAAGACGCGCAAGCTTAACACTAATAAAACAGAGAGAAGATTCACAAAACACAAGACAAGGCTAGACACTGAGGGAGGTAAACATAATTATTAACAGCAAGGATTAAACAACCTAACATAAACCAGTTAGAGAACCTAAACGTATGATATATCTTAAACCCTTTAGACAAAGAAAACTAGAACATAATGAAAAAAACTAAATCAAAGAACCAAAAAACACAAAACACTAACAGAGCCTGGCTCTGCTGCAGGTTTCTTCTTGTTAAAAGGGAGTTTTTTTTCCTACTGTCGCCAAGTGTTTGCTCACAGGGGCTGCAGGGGTTTTCTCTCCATTACTGTAGGCAATGTGGCACATTGTAAGGTGACGAATGGCACCATATAAATAAAACTGAATTGAACTGACTCAAAATATATTGATATCATATTACGTTTCTGTGAGTTTATAAATTTACTGTTTTGCTGAAAAAATAGTAAAATACATTATTATTATTTTTGATGCCAAGTTACTATTTTTACTTGGATTCTCAAACAGAAAAAAATTATTTTAGTGGTTGAATATTATTTTATCACCAGAGAAGTTTAGTGTGCCGACTCAAATTTGGGTATAAAAATATGAATTTTGTTTATTTTCCCAACAATACAATTAGAATATAATTTTTAATTTTAAACAAGCTTTTTCTTGTTTTTCTCTGACAGTACAGTGAATCAGGCAGCCACACCTTGCAACAGCTGGTAAAATGGGAAACACTGCAGTTTACGGTGAGGGCAGTAGCAAATGTTAAGCCCAGTTTAAGCGATTTAAAAGAAAAAAAAGCTTGTGATGAATCTCAACATGACTGAGAAATCAGTTAACCTGAGAAACAAATGACCACATAGGAACGTTAAATCTTAGTTAAATCAGGCACATGAGAGCCCAGCACAGAAGCTGAAGGGTGGGGTGGTAAAGGCGCTGAGTGTGTTATTAGCATTAGTGACACTGGCCATGCTGTACTGCATGTAATTTAATGTAACCAGTCTGCTGTTAGCCTCAATGAATGAGCCATGATGCCGAAGCCTGAATGTGTGTGGACAGGACTTTACTGTATTCTTCATTATCAGTGTCAGGCAGTAACACATTATTTTATTAGTGTAATGAAATTACATTTTATAATGAGACGTATGAGGGTTTAAAATTGGACATTTAGTCACATGAACTAATTGCAAACTGCTGATCTGCCCATCATAGTATCTTGTTTTATGTTTTGTGTGTTAATCACAAGATGTGTGCTACTTATTCACGAGGTGTTACTGCAGCAGCTCACTCCGTGTGATTTCAAAGCACTCCGAGGCAGATTTCACATTTGCTGATGCAACCCCCAAGGGTTTGATCTCCTCTTGAAGTAAAACCAAAGATCTTTCCCTTGTTAGGTGAGTAACTGTGAGTAATTCCTAGAGAAAGAAAACTACTTTTGGCTGTTCCCTTATTCACCAGGGGTTGCCACGGCAGGTTGCTCTGCGTGTTTGATTTTGGGAGATTTTTTATGCTGGATGTCATTCCTGACACAACTCCAAAGGGATTTGTGTCTCCTGCTGGGACCAAACCAGAGATCTTTTGAAAGATCTTCTTAGGCGACCATGGAAATGAGTAACTATAAAATTTATATATTTACCATTTTCAAGGAACTTACCCAGTACCATCCTTTATTGGTCAAGTTTACCTTTTGATGCCTTTTTCAGTCAAGCAACTGTGACTGTCAAAATTCAAATTTTATTTGTCACATACACAGTACGACATCAGTGAAATGCTTAGATGACCTAAAATAAAAGACTATGAATAGGATAGGAAATAAATATGAAAATTAAAATAAAGGGTAAATTTAACTAGGAAAGAATAAAATAAAATATAAAAATTAAAGTTAAAAATAAAATAACTGTACAACAAAATCCACAATACACAAATACACAATACAGAAAATATATAAGAATATATGAAGAAATATAGAACAATAAGAGCAGCTGTACAATTAATAAATGGTAATGAAATATAATGTCCAGGGTTGTGCAATCCACATATTTAAGTGTCTTGTGCAGAGCAAATATGCTTAAAAGTGATTTATTTAAGTGACTTGTGATAGAGTGATTTGATTTGATGACCACGCAGTGTAGCTGTGCAGCGGCCACTAGTGTAAACAAATGTCCAGTGTGTGTAAAAACCATATGTGTGGGTCAGTACTATGTGGTGGTGTGATTGAGAGACTGTATCGCCTGCGGAAAGAAGCTCCTCCTCAGTCTCTGTCTGTACAAACAGCTATGCAGCATAGATTAAAATGCACCAGAACAGCGTCTGTCACCTTCAGCAGTGAGTAATTAAGTCTGATGGGTAAAATTATAAATATTATAAGTTAGTGTGTGTGCTGCGGCCTGTCATTCTTTTCCACTGGCACAGAGTAATAAGAAAATAATGATACACCAAGGTTCCTATAGACCCTTTATTTTCATCTGTGCGATGCATTCACGGTGCTAACATAAATAACTGGTTGTGTCTGTGGAAATTCTGCATTTAGCCAGCACTTCAGAATCATAAATCGAACGTTTTTTTAAGCAGCAGGTGATCTCCGATGCAGTGTTTCTGGGTGAAATCATCTGGAGCTCTAATGCACTCCCATACCAGCAAAGATAGAGGAGACTTTTGAACTGTGTGATGATAACAAGCTAGATGGTCCCTCTGCTCTTTAGTCCAGACGATGAACTGTCCATGTTTTCCAAAAAGAATTAAATTTTTGATTCGACCGAGCACAGAATAGTTTTCCACTTTGAAAGTGTTCCTGGATGATGCTCACACATGCCCCCTACTTTTCATTCATGCATTTTAACTTGCATTTGTGGATGACCTGATGACCTGTGTTCATACACAGTGATTTCTGGAGTGTTCCTGAACCCATGTAGTTAGGGATGGGTACCGGTATCCGTGCCATGATGGCACCGGTTCTGACATAAACGGTAGTAACCAGACCGAAAAGCAGCGCACATTTCGGTGCTTTATTTTCCTGAGCTGTGATGACTTTAGATTCTAGCCAATCATTTTACGTTTCCGAGGATAGTAGGCGTGTCCAGGTACGTACGTTCTTTTAGAGCAGAGCTACAGATTAAAAATGCCCAAGGCGAAGCGGTCAAAGTCTGGCTGTACTTCACAGCAAAACATGCAAACTCAGCAGCTGCAACAAGTGCTTTAAGCTGATACTGTGATACTGTCAAAGGAGGTAACACCTCAAATCTGATGAAACACCTGGCGACGCATAGCGTTTTTTTTTTAAGCCGAGAAATGCGCCGTATTTGATAGCTTGCTGCGAGACCTCACACCGAGCACATCTACTGCGGGTGTGGTGCCTGTTATCGACCCGGAGTTAGCAACATCCCCCAAAAACCCGAAGAGGAGAGTCCTGGCCCCTAGCCCTGCCAGTGTAGCAGAAATGATGAGGATGATGATGCAGCAGCAGCCGTTCTTCTCTGCGTGAGTAGCTTAATGTTGTTCGTGTGTAATTTACGTTGAGTAGGCTAACCACGTTATTACATTAATGCATGTAAGGTGAACTAGCAAACATCATCATAGTTACATGCGGCTGTCTTCTTGTTTGATGGCAGATACTCCCTTCACCCTGACCAAAAAGGCTAAAATGACCAAAGAAAAAGTGGAAAACAGTTAAACATGAGAGGTTTTTGGACAAAGTTTGTGTTTTTTCCATTGTTTAAGCACTGCTTCCAGCCAAGAGTGATACCATATATGCCCCACAGCTGCAGAAAAGGCTAACATTGTTATCTTTTTACAAAAAAACAGCTGAACATGAGAGGTTTTTGGACCAATTTTGTGTTCTCCATTCTTTAAGCACTGGTTTGAGCACCGTTTAAGCACCGGCACCGTTTCAAAAGTACCGGTTTGGCACAGGTATCGGATAAAACCTAAACGATACCCACACTTCGTGTCTAATAACATTTTGTTTGGACAGAAATGCTTAAAAAGGATGAAAATATTCCAACAGTCTGTTGAGTTAGCTCAAGAAACTGGACATTAAGTGAATCCACTGCATTGAAGATAGGTTCAGTTTCTATGACCTCAACATGATAGAGTCGTGAGTCACCTCAGACTGTAAATCAGATTCTGCAGTTAAATACAAGATTAGAAGTCAGTGTGGACACGTCTCCCTGTGGAGAAGTAGGGCGACACAGAGACCTAATTTCAGCTAGACAGAGTCATATATTATATGGGTCAGCCTCCCGGCCAGTGTTCACAGTTTGTATCCTTCCAGAAGGCATTGTGATTCCATATCTCGTGTATTAATGGCTGTAATGTGTCTAGGTGTAGCTCTTGGTTGAAGTATCCCACTGTCTGCCCATTGTGAGATGCCATATTCCCCGTGGTTGGTGACGCACCTCTCCAATGAACCAGTCCCACTCCCACTCAATCATTCACATGAAACTCAACATAAATTTCTAAGAAAAGTAAAGAAACTTTATTATTATATAAATATATATTGCCAAAGCATGTCTGCCTTCACATGCATATGAACTTGGTTTAATATGATGTTGGCCCAACAGCTTCAACTGTTCTGGGAAGGCTTTCCACGAGGTTTAGGAGTGTTTATGAGAAAACACTGGCTTATTAACTCCACTCAAATTCATCCCAAAGGTTTTCTGTCAGGTTGAGATCAGAACTCTATGCAGGTCAGTCAAGTTCTTCTACACCAGACTTGCTCATCTGTGTCTTTATGGACCTTGCTTTGTGCGCTGGTGTGCAGTCATGTTGGAGCAGGAAGAGGCCATCCTAAAACTGTTCCCACAAAGTTGGGAACATGAAATCATCCAAAGTGTCTTGGTATGCTGAAGCATTAAGAGTTCCTTTCACTGGAATTAAGGGAGCCCAGCACCTGAAACTCAACTCCACACCATAATCCCCCCTTCACCAAACTTTACACTTGGCACAATCCACTTGATATCAGGTGACAGTACCACAATGGAATTCACTGAGCTCCCGAGAGCAACCCACTCTACACATCACTGGGTGCTTGATTTTATACACCTGCAGCCTTGGAAGTGATTGGAACACCTGAATTCAGTTAATGCTTTTGCCAATACCGTGTATATAAAAAGACATACACACATATTTGTGTGTGTTTGCTGTTCTCCTCAGTATTCAGTTCAACAGTTACTTCAAAGAACTTTATTTTGTGAGGTAAAGAATGAACAACGTTAGAGAGAAAACTGCAACAAACAGATAATCCCCTACAAGTGGCCCAATGGTGACAGCAGGAAGAAGGAACTCACTTTTAACAGGAACAGATCTCCAGCACAAAGTGAATTAGTACAGCCTCTGAAACATACTCATAGTATAGGAATTTGCATGATAAGGTGGGGCCAGGTTTCACAATGAGCTCACCCGAAACCCTGGCTGATTGGGACTAGGGATGGGTACCGGTGCTGCGAGACCTCACACCGAGTACATCTACTGCGGGTGTGGTGCCTGTTATTGTGTGGTGCCTGGTGTGAGTAGCTTAATGTTGTTCGTGTGTAATTTACGTTGAGTAGGCTAACCACGTTATTACATTAATGCATGTAAGGTGAACTAGCAAACATCATCATAGCTACATGCAGCTGTCTTCTTGTTTGATGGCAGATACTCCCTTCACCCTGACCAAAAAGGCTAAAATGACCAAAGAAAAAGTGGAAAACAGTTAAACATGAGAGGTTTTTGGACAAAGTTTGTGTTTTTTCCATTGTTTAAGCTGCTTCCAGCCAAGAGTGATACCATATATGCCCCATAGCTGCAGAACAGGCTAACATTGTTATCTTTTTACAAAAAAACAGCTGAACATGAGAGGTTTTTGGACCAATTTTGTGTTCTCCATTCTTTAAGCACCGGTTTGAGCACCGTTTAAGCACCGGCACCGTTTCAAAAGTACCGGTTTGGCACCGGTATCGGATAAAACCTAAACGATACCCATCCCTAATTGGGACCCACACCCAGTTTCACACCTTGGCTCAGGCGATTAGAGGATCATCAGGGGGTCCTTTTGTCCCTCTGTGGGGGGAAACTCCCACTAGGTTTAAAACTGGGACTCCCCACCATTTGACCTTAGAACTGCAGAAGCTTCTCGAATGAGAGGTGAAACGTCTTCAAGCAATTTAAAGAAGTCCAGACGTTTTTCTTTCCAAGCTCCTTTGACTACAATGACCTGGATGACTGAGAACCTTCACAGACACACCATAGTATAAAAATATTGTCTTCTACCAGGTATTTCTGTACAAATATAACCTGCCATTTAAAGATAATATTGAATTATTGTTAAGACAATTGAATACAAACTTTATTTCAAATTTCTAATTGTAATAAATGTCCTCAGCTAGTGAGATTCAGCCCTAAGATCAGTTCTAGTGGCGCTATGTGGGGAAAAGAATCACTTAAAAATAAGTTAGAATCATTTCTGTTGTGAGCACCAGTAGATTTTGTGTGCTGCTGCTTCTCTGGATTCACCGTTTGTGGATTTATCCAACTGAATTCAACGTGATGTAAGCTAATGCTACACAAGCTATCGTGCATGTGAGAATTCAGCGAGTGAATCTAAGCAACACCACCACCCAACTCCACCCGGATCATGAACAACACAGTCCCTCTGCACCAGTTAATCACTGTAAACTTATTAAACCAGTGTGGCCTGCACTAAAACTACCTGGTATTTTCATGCAACCGTTGAATACCAGAGATGTAGTATACTTGAAGTTTTGCAGGATGTTTCACAATATAAAAAAACAGCCACACATTGTGTAAATGAGACTTTTCACCTGGGTAAATAAAGGATGATGAAACAAAAGGGGAAAAATGAACAAGGGCATTACAGGAATGCTTAAAATTTCCAGTCTAACAAGTTTTGAAATAACTCCTGTCTCACATCTTTCTCTGTCTCTGCGTGGCGTTATCTCCTTCTTATCCCCCCTGGGAAATCTATTCCATCAGTGAGTGTCACATAGAATAATAGCTCATCACCTTACTGCATAAAACTTTATAAAACTGCACAGTTCAAACCTGTTGTTTGGCTAATCTAATCAGCCTCAGTCAACAGCGCTGACAGTCCGTGGCCCAATTTCAGGCCGTGCCATTTGCACTGATGTTTCATCGCTTGTGATTCATGAAATGATCCTCTGCTGTCATCATAATCTTCCCTCTTGTTTAGAAGTTACAGCTGTTGTGACACTGAGAGGCTGAAAACAGGGCAATCTCCAAAAGCCACAGATGGCGGTGGCGTGTGTGAGTGCATGTTAATTTGTGTACTGCTATGCATATGCAAAAACTTGGGTGCCAAGATCGGAGCCTGATGAAAAATAGTAATGGGTAGAGAGGGGAAGGAGGACAGGAAAGAAGACCTGAACATTTGCATACAGATCATCGTCCTTTATCACTATTGTTCTTGTCTGAAGCTTTAATCTGTTTCCTGATACTCCACCCAAAGTTTTTATTTAGGTTTGTATTAGGTCACTGGCATTAAAGCCTTTTAGGCTTAGTTCAGTGTAAAGTAGTAAGCCTGTGTTTGGTGACAAATTGGATAAAGTTTAATGTTTGTCATTGATTACACTCACCTTGGGACTGACTATTGTTAGAAATTGTTGAATTGTTTTTCTCTGTCCTCTGAATGAAACACTTTAATGCATATTGACTGACTATGTCAAGGTTAGACACGTGCTGTTGTGGGAACTCGTACACAGCATCAGTGCATCAAACTGCTGTTGAACCACACGTGACATGAATTAGAACACAGGTATTCACCATGATTGTGCTTTGAATATGAAGCGATAGATGCTATTGAAAGAAACCTTTTTTAACATCACTACATTGTCTTATAATCTGGACTTGTTGGCTTGCAGTGAATTTTAACTTGGTTTTTAGACACAGCAGAACATTTGACAGGTTAAGTGTCATAATTACATCTTTATTGTCATTTCACATGTACAGAAATCAGATTTAACCCTCTCAGTGCAAACGTCTGATTCATCCAACCCCATTGAAAGTAAATGTATTTTAAAAAAGGCCATAAAAATATACATGTAAGTGCATTGGATCATATCTGTTATTAATCTCTGTCTCTCTTCCACAGCATGTCTTTTATCCTGTCTTCCTTCTCTCACTCCAACCGGTCGCAGCAGATGGCCCCGCCCCTCCCTGAGCCTGGTTCTGCTGGAGGTTTCTTCCTGTTAAAAGGGAGTTTTTCCTTCCCACTGTCGCCAAAGTGCTGCTCATAGGGGGTCATATGATTGTTGGGTTTTTCTCTGTATCTATGAAGCGTCTTGAGGCGACTTTTGTTGTGATTTGGCGCTATATAAATAAAATTGAATTGAATTGAAAGTGTCACATCATATCACACATAAAAGACATTTAAGCTGAAACAATAAAATAATTCATTGTGTTAAAAAGTTGCACAGCTCGAGCAGTGGAAATGAAGTTGTTTCTGTTGGATAAAGTCTTTTTTTTAATCTCTTTGTCCTTGCCTGAGGGCAGCTGTTCAAACAGAAGGTGTCTGGGGTTGGATGCTCTGGGCTGTTTTGAGGCAGCAAAGTTCCTGCAGAGAGGAGAGAGGACATCTGATGGTCTTCTGGGAAGTGGTGATGACTATCTGCAGCATTTATCACTCTGCCACCGTGCAGCTGCTAAACCACACACTGTTTCAGTATGTCAATATGCTCTCTATGGTAAAAGGACACAAGCAGTTTTTGGATGTGTTGGTTCTCCCTGGAGATCCTCAGGAAGTGAAGCCTCTGCTGTGCCTGCTTTCTGTCGGTGCTCCAGGTCAGGTCCCCTTTGATGTGCACATCGCAGATCCGGAAGTTTGACACCCTTTCCACACATTCCCCACTGATGAAAATGGACAGAATTCCAATTTCCTTCCTCCTGTTAATCATCAGCTCATTGGTGTTGGTGGTGTTAAGGATCAAGTTGTAATCCTTTTACACCAACCATCCACCCCAGAGATGAGCCCCAATACGGTGGTGTAATCCACAAGTTTGATGATGCTGCTGCTGGAGTGGGCGAGTATGCAATGGGAAGTAGGGAGGGTGAAGAGTAGGGAGCCCTGTGGGGGAGTCAGAGCTGAAACTGAGAGGTGAGGAGATGTGGTGGCCGTCTCTCACCCTCTGGGAGTGATCAGAAGGTTTTTATCCAGAGGCAGATGGAGTGAGGCAGTCCCAGGTCTGTCAGTTTGCAGCAAGGATGGTTTTAAATGTTGTGCTAAAGTCCCCAATAATTAAATATTGCACACATACACAGCATGTACATAATGCAACGTTGTATCTATTTTAATATAATGCTCTTCCAGGCTGGCTGGTGTGTTTTCCCTTTAGTTTCGGGTAAAAGGATAAAAACTAAAAATATTTTTTTTATCGTGCATATTGAGTTCTAAAGACATTTATGGAGTCTGAGTAAAGCAACAATGGGTGCAGAACAAACTGTACAGATGGATGAAGGCCACTTATTCAACTTTTTAGTGGGCAGCCTGCCCGGTCTATGGGTGGGAGAGATACTAGAGAGAAAACAGGCGAGGGAGAGACAAGGTGGAGGAGCTCTCAGGAAGGTACTGGCCTACATTTGTTTTTCCAATTGGTGTGTTGTGCTGTCTACACTCTCATACACACAAACAATCACACACGGGTTAAAGTGAAAACACTCCACGTACACATATTTGCACACGGGTTACGTGGAGCTCCTGTCAGCTGAATGTGTTTCAGAAGCAGCAAAGGCAATATATCTTTGATTCGATATGGTCTGAATGTTCAAATTGGACAGACTGTCAGAAGTCTGCTGAATTTCAATTACTTTTCTCTTTCTACCACAGCAGCTGTCACCATAAGCCAGCAGTTTAGGTGTTCAATTTTAATTACACACGTGCGTTTGCCTGAATTTTTAATTATGCCTATCAAGTGCTGGTGGAACATTGACTGAAGAAGAGGAGAAATGAGTGCTCAAGGGGGACGGCTGTCTGCTCCCCATCTGACGAGAGGTGAGCAGCAGGCTTAGGGAAAAAAATCAAGCGCAGATAAAAACAACAGATAAGAAACACTGAAGGTCCACAAACACCGCGTCCTTCTTTGTGCTCGAGCTGGATACAGGTGTCAAGGAAAACTGCTCCTGTGGTTTTGATCAAAATGAGAAAATCTATCTTGTTACCATCCCAGAAAAGGTGACACAGAGGTGTATTAGCGCACGTAGCATGGAGAGCTACAACTGAAAACATCTGGCTGCTTGAAAAGCAAAAAACAAAAATGGTGCACCTGAACCTGTCGCCTACGGCAAACTGAAGGAGAGCAGATATTGTTTCAAAAACACGTTTCAGAGTAAGCTATGCTGATTTCTTTCTACTTTTTTCAATTAAATGTAGGTTCTGAATTTGCCCGTCAGTGTGTTTTTGTTTGTCGCTGCGATCTCTGCTGTCATGATTAAACTCTATGAAAAGCAGAAAAGAAACGAGCCCGTCATCTCCTCGCTGATTGTCACATTAACACAACAGGAACAGGCCACAATACGCTGCACCCGGCTGCACAAGAAAACACCATTCAAACGATTGCAGACGTTTACAAGGACAAGTGAATGAAGGCTGTCACTGATGACAAAGATAACATCATTGCATTCTTGCAAATATTCTGCCTATGGAGCTTTAACTGGGTGTGATGGGAAATTTGAGTGAGAGAAATGGGTCAGGCCTGGCTTGCAGCCGATAAACAAGAGCACAGACGTGGACTGGTGTTATAACATAAGCGAGGTTGATCTGTTCACATATGCATTTTTATACTTTACGTAACTAAACGCATCCTCTTGTACTGAAGTGTTGGCAGCTTTGCCTCCCACGCGCACACAAACAATAAGGACAAAGAATTTTAATAACAGCAAGACATTTTATTTAGGAAAGAGAAACACACACAATGTAACAACATTTTAAAGATTTGATAACTCTGCTGCTGTCACAGGAAGACATTAGCATCATCTGCTGAGGGGTTATTAAAGTGAAAAATACAGACAGCTGTTACTTTGGTAAGTATAGTGTTAGTACATCAATGCCACACACACCAGATTATTCACACTCTCCAAGATCTCAGTCAGATTAACCAGGGTGTAGTTGCTTGTCTGTCTAAGTTTTGTTGTCACTGCTTGACTGCATCTGCACAAACTAATGACTAATGAAAAGCCAACGAGATGTCAAAGAGGCTCACAAACAGGAACAGACAGATGACGGATGCCTCACAATTGCATAAGTTCATTGGTCCTTTAGCCAAATGAGCTAAAACACTTTATACAAAGTCTGAGTGTTTGAAGGACACAACAGAAACAACTGACGTGGCAATGGATGCACGTAACACAGGAATAAGCACTCGACAATACCGATCGACTGACCAGTGACCCCGTCTGTTTCATGCATATTCAGCACATGGACAGCAGTGCAGACAAACAGTCGCATGCACACTCGCAAATAGGGCTGCCACAAACGATTATTTTGATAGTCGACTAGTCACCGATTATTTTTGCGATTAGTCGACTAATCAGATCATCATCCATTGGACCTAAAACATACAGCTTATTGCACCAGCAGCATCTGCTCTTATATAACTATCATTAGCTTACAGCTTTAAGTGTTTAAGGTATGTGCTAACTAAAAATAAAGACAAGATGATAGTTTATTAAATTTTAATGAAATTTGCAGATTGTTTCGGTGAAGTTTAATAAACTCCTTGCTATCTAAAATACAACAACACCGGAGTATATTCTTGAGCATCTCACACTTCTGATAATCAGCTGTCTGCTTGATGTTTATTCAGCTGTGTAAAAACTATAACTTTAATCTCAGCCAAACAGATTTACTCAGGAACAAATAAAATACTAAAAAAAAAGCCAAACAATAACATTTTGAAGTTATCTAAGTGACTTATATATATTTAACCTGAGTAGCGAAAGACGGCAGTGGGTTTGAAAACAATTTGCCGGGAGTCCGGTGTTCTCACGGCTCTAGTGAGTCTTGCCCCCGGCTAGCTATCGAGCTAGTGGGTAACAGACGTCTCCGAAAACGTCGGAGCGCTTTTGAAAATATGTGGTGTCTTGATAAACTGAACAGATGTTTGAGGTTTACACAGCTACATTCTCGCCTGAAAATATGTTAAACGTTTATTTTGTGACCCAGAAAGAATAATAAGAGTAATATTAAAACTAACTAGCTGCCGCCATTGTTGTAAACTGAGTTGGGCTGCGCTGACTTCTGGAACACAGCTTTTTCTTCTTCGGGGTTTAACGGCAGCTGGCATCCTTGTACATGCAGTGCTGCCATCTTCTGTTTCAGTCCGTTATTACACTCTTAAATCCTACTACTTATTCCTGTCTTTTGGGATCTTACAAAGCTTCAAACGACGCGTCGACTATTAAATTAGTCGTCGACGATTTTGATAGTCGATGTAATCCTGACTAGTCGACTAATCGTGGCAGCTTTACTCGCAAACACGCGTTAATATGTCGTTACTGTGGAGGCTCTCCACTGTAAGTAAAGACTCACAGTGGAGGTAGGGGGAGAACCATGAAAGCGTTCACATCACCATTTAAAAGAAGGGAACGTGGCTAAAGCTAAAGCTAGCCAGAGCTCAGAGCCAGCTTTCTGTGAGCCTCGGTATGAGCAAAGGACCAAAGCAGTTACAGGAAAGTTGTGTAGTTGAGTGAAAATAAAAAAGGATCACTGTTCTGTTATTTGGTAAATTTATATGCAAAATGATCTAAGAAACTGACATTAGTTCTGTTTATATCAATAAAGCATTTTATTTTCAATTGTTTCAGTAACAGAAGGTCCTGTAACTCCAAACTGTAATTGGTGCATTAAAGAAAACGTAATTTTTCTATAATCTGTCAGGTGTCGTTCTTAGAAAGAAAATCAGAATTGGCAACAAACAAACAAAAACAACCTGGAATCAAAAATTGCAGTGAGTGAATCTCTAGACGATACACATGTAACATTTTTTTAGATGATGACACAAATAGGTTTGTATGTGTTAGCAGAGTACCAACAAGAAACTGATACACAAGTTTTTAGTTCACACACAAACCATCACATGGATATATTGTATGACACTTACAGTACAGCTGTTGGCAGGGGTCCATAAGACCAAGCTGCAAAGTTTGGTTTCATCCTTCCCTTTAATAATCTATCCTTTCTGGTGCATGACTGTACTTTAAAAAATTGTACATGCTTTCTGATAGATTATCAATATCAACCATTTTATGTCATTTTAAACACTGTAATGCACTGAAACTGATAGTGATGTACACTGATAGTGGCAATCCCAGTAAAACTAATGTAATCATCATGTAACCAGTAAAGCCACTGGCTCTGTTAGTAGTAAAACAGAAAAAGCTATAAGGTGTTGAGAACTGAAGACATTCTTTTTATAGTCTTGTTCCACTGTTCGTTTTCTCCTCAGCAGCGTGCTTCAGTGCTACATAAAGCGATTAAGTTTCTGATTAATATCGAGTGTTGACATTTCTTTGAATCTGAGCAGGACTTCACTGAGCACAGCAAGAAAACTGAAAAGTGGGTCAGCGTCTGCAGTCACGCTTTTGGCCGCGGCGCTCCTTCAGAAACGTGTGTCTGAATGAAGTGGGTCTGTTTGGCCTCGGCTACACTGCAAACACGGGGCACAAACAACAGCCTTCAGTGTCGTCATTGTTAATCGTTATCTCTCCAATCCCCGTGGCCAGCTCTCTGCTGTCTCCCCCACCCACTCACTCTGCTTTTCTACCTGTAAAGACGTGTTTGAAAAGAGCTGTGGCTGACCCACAAAGTCCACGACGAGCGATCCCTCTGGTTGCAAGAAAGAAAAAATAGACGTAATTGACAGAGATTAGCCGTCACCTGCTACGGTGTGATGTAGGCTGAACTTGGGACACTGAAAACTCGACGTGTTGGAGAACGAAGCGAGCCGAGGTCGGTCTAGCATTTGCTTCACTGCATTAATATTTCAACATCAGTTAGTGATTTGGGAGTTACTGCGTTAAATACTGTACACTACTTGGTGTACTTGATTCTCTTGTTTTTAAGTTTGTTAAACACATAAACTGTAAATATATAAACAATAAACCTAAATCAAACAATTTTTTCTCTCCACAGAAATAAAAGATGCTTCTCATGTGACATCATTATTGCACTGCTCAAGAGCTGTCTGCCATATTGGATGCAGTTGCTAGGGAAACATATATTCCCCAACGAGTTGGCAGCTGACTCCTGGAAGTTGCTGGCTCTTGCTGTGTGAACTCTGTTTCGTAGAAGGAAATACACCAAAAACCTCACAGTGATTGCTTTGGTTGCTCGCAGATTTCCACAGTTGCCCGTACCTACACGATGCTGTCTGCAAACACTCGCTAACTACTAGCAGAGCTGCAGTAAAACCTGGAAAAGTGTGGCGCACCTTTCATGTTGTCACTGCAGCTCAGGCCAATATGCTAGCAGCCAAAGCAATTCCAAGGTTTTTGCCAACCAGCAGAGGAATACAGTTTTCCCAAAGGTTCCCAGCCTGTTTGACTCGTGCTTTAGCAATTATTTTTCAAGCACTGTCATCAATCTTACGCAACAACTCACAACTCCTTCACAGCTCCCTCACGACCGCTGGTTGCCACACACCAGTCTGTGTGGCTGGGGTCTAAGTCACATCCAAACTAGCAAACAGGTTTATGCGTTTGCGGAACATGAAGGAGCGGTAAAATCCTTCTGCAGTGACGGGCTCAAATCCCACATGGACCTGTACACATTACATCATAATGTCATGTGTGTAGTACCTGAAAAAACAACCTCCTGTTAATACACTACTCTGTACGACTGTAATGCAGAGCTGTTTTCACTCATAATGGCGACCTGTGCTAAAACAACTTCCACAAACACCACATCTTGTTGGGGGGTGGGGTCCCCTTGGCCAGCAGGGGGCAACGTATCTGACTGCGGTCACAAAAGGGAACTGCCATAAAATGAAAACAGTTGTAGTATCAAACCAGTGTAGATCTCAGTCGTCTGGTATAGGGGTGTTACAGTTCCCATGATAGATATAGACAGGTCCATCGCAGCGATAATACAACTGAAATATGTCTCCGTATCCGTGATCCCTCCACCAGGTGCACAGCTGCCGGTTCCAGCCACACGCCAAGGAGTAAAACAGTTCAGGATGCTCCATTCCGATCATGGTAAAGAAGTCTTGATCACCCAGGTGGCCTCTAAAGCGATACTGGTCTGTTAGCTTGGCCACATTGCTGGGCTCCAGCAGCTTATTGTAAAGAGCCGAGGACCTCATAGCAGCTAGGTCCAACAACATCACACCGCTGTTGAAGCCCGGGAGGCCGTCAGGAGGAGGTTCCCCGACTCTGGTCTGAGGGTTCTCCTTCCGGTACTGCCAGAAAGTGTGCCTGAGGAAAAAAGAAGAGGTGCCAGAATAAGGATCGGTCTGCATGTCGAAGTGCATTTGGGCAAAATGTGTGTAACAGTCAAAACACTTAAAAACAGAGTAGGTTGAATATGAAGGGTTGGAGGTAAGGGAAAGTTGCCTTTTTTCAGACTGATGACTTCGTTTGAAGAAGAAACATAAGTAGTCATGACCTTTTGTTTCTTTCCCTCATGCATTTGTCAGGAAAACTATTGCTGTGGTTTAGGCGTCCCTATCAAATTTAGGGAGCTCAGGATTTTTATGCTGCTGCTTGTACCGTTTTTATTTTTAGGGAGTGGGGGTGGGGATGAAGTGTTTGCTTCAAGAAAGTACAAAATGCTCCTTCTGTGCACTGACAGCTGGTGCAAAGATGTTTCGTGCCAACTGAAGACGAGGATGAATGGAAATGTGCTCTTACTTGCTTGCTTGTGCACACGTACACACAGATACAGCTTATTCTTAGTTTGGGCCACAGAGGAGGAAAGCTACAGTAGATGAAATAGTAACGCAGAAACAGAAAACAAAATTAACCACTCATTTAATTTCTGCTCTGTTGACTTTTTGGATAAATCAATGCATGTGGGCGGCAAAAAAATGAAAAAGAATAAATAAAAATCACACACAGTTTGCATTTGTCTTTCTCTGTGTGTGTGCAGTTTGATCAAATCTTGTGGGAGCAGGAGATTCTGAGTCACACTTTCGTATTATTACTGACCTATATTCGGCAGCTGTAGCTTATCCTCACAGTTTTATAGAGTGTGGTGGTTAGTGACTGGGGACTTGGGGCCCCTGTGGAGTATTTATCATTTTAAAGACATTCAGTGTGTGTACGTGCACGGAGATGTATCCAGAGTAAACATGGTGAAGTCAGGGAACATTTACATTTCTGTTTTGCTGCTCTGAGTAAGTAAGTAAGCATACACTGAGTAAAATACATTAAGAACAATAAATTGCATTTTCTTCAGCATCATGATGGCCAGTAATGTACGACTTCTATCATACTAGTTACAGACATGACAAATAAGGCAACAGGACACCGTCCTTTTTTTGGACAAAAATGCACTCCAGAGTTTATGTCAAGCTAATATTAGTCAAAATTTCCCTGTTCTTAGCTGTCAGCGAAGAACAAGAAACTGAGGGTAGACAGCAGGGTCAGAAGCTGGCAAACACCATGAAAGCATAGATCCATTCTGCGTTGTGTTAACGATTCGATGGTGGCGGCGTACGCATCTTTTGATGGCTGCTTCCAGCAGAATAACGTGCCACATGTCACAAAACATCTCAAACTGGTTTCTTGAACATGACAGTGAGTTCACACATTTCGGTGCTTTTTTTTCCTGAGCTGTGATACACTTTGGATTCTAGCCAATCATTTTACGTTTCCGAGGATAGTAGGCGGGTCCAGGTACAGTGGGGCAAAAAAGTATTTAGTCAGCCACCGATTGTGCAAGTTCCCCCACTTAAAATGATGATAGAGGTCAGTAATTTGCACCAGAGGTACACTTCAACTGTGAGAGACAGAATGTGAAAAAAAAATCCATGAATTCACATGGTAGGATTTGTAAAGAATTTATTCGTAAATCAGGGTGGAAAATAAGTATTTGGTCAATAACAAAAATACAACTCAATACTTTGTAACATAACCTTTGTTGGCAATAACAGAGGTCAAACGTTTACTATAGGTCTTTACCAGGTTTGCACACACAGTAGCTGGTATTTTGGCCCATTCCTCCATGCAGATCTTCTCAAGAGCAGTGATGTTTTGGGGCTGTCGCCGAGCAACACGGACTTTCAACTCCCGCCACAGATTTTCTATGGGGTTGAGGTCTGGAGACTGGCTAGGCCACTCCAGGACTTTCAAATGCTTCTTACGGAGCCACTCCTTTGTTGCCCGGGCGGTGTGTTTTGGATCATTGTCATGTTGGAAGACCCAGCCTCGTTTCATCTTCAAAGTTCTCACTGATGGAAGGAGGTTTTGGCTCAAAATCTCACGATACTTGGCCCCATTCATTCTGTCCTTAACACGGATCAGTCGTCCTGTCCCCTTGGCAGAAAAACAGCCCCATAGCATGATGTTTCCACCCCCATGCTTCACAGTAGGTATGGTGTTCTTGGGATGCAACTCAGTATTCTTCTTCCTCCAAACACGACGAGTTGAGTTTATACCAAAAAGTTCTACTTTGGTTTCATCTGACCACATGACATTCTCCCAATCCTCTGCTGTATCATCCATGTGCTCTCTGGCAAACTTCAGACGGGCCTGGACATGCACTGGCTTCAGCAGCGGAACACGTCTGGCACTGCGGGATTTGATTCCCTGCCGTTGTAGTGTGTTACTGATGGTAACCTTTGTTACTTTGGTCCCAGCTCTCTGCAGGTCATTCACCAGGTCCCCCCGTGTGGTTCTGGGATCTTTGCTCACCGTTCTCATGATCATTTTGACCCCACGGGATGAGATCTTGCGTGGAGCCCCAGATCGAGGGAGATTATCAGTGGTCTTGTATGTCTTCCATTTTCTGATGATTGCTCCCACAGTTGATTTTTTCACACCAAGCTGCTTGCCTATTGTAGATTCACTCTTCCCAGTCTGGTGCAGGTCTACAATTCTTTTCCTGGTGTCCTTCAAAAGCTCTTTGGTCTTGGCCATGGCGGAGTTTGGAGTCTGACTGGTTGAGGCTGTGGACAGGTGTCTTTTATACAGATGATGAGGTCAAACAGGTGCCATTCATACAGGTAACGAGTGGGGGACAGAAAAGCTTCTTACAGAAGACGTTACAGGTCTGTGAGAGCCAGGGATTTTCCTTGTTTGAGGTGACCAAATACTTATTTTCCACCCTGATTTACGAATAAATTCTTTACAAATCCTACCATGTGAATTCATGGATTTTTTTTTCACATTCTGTCTCTCACAGTTGAAGTGTACCTCTGGTGCAAATTACTGACCTCTGTCATCATTTTAAGTGGGGGAACTTGCACAATCGGTGGCTGACTAAATACTTTTTTGCCCCACTGTACGTACGTTCTTTTAGAGCAGAGCTACAGATTAAAATGCCCAAGGCGAAGCGGTCAAAGTCTGACTGTACTTCACAGCAAAAGATGCAAACTCAGCAGCTGCAACAAGTGCTTTAAGCTGATACTGTGATAATGTCAAAGGAGGTAACACCTCAAATCCGATGAAACACCTGGCGACGCATAGCGTTTTGTTAAAGCCGAGAAATGCGCCGTATTTGATAGCTTGCTGCGAGACCTCACACCGAGCACATCTACTGCGGGTGTGGTGCCTGTTATCGGACCCGGAGTTAGCAACATCCCCCAAAAACCCGAAGAGGAGAGTCCTGGCCCCTAGCCCTGCCAGTGTAGCAGAAATGATGAGGATGATGATGCAGCAGCAGCAGCCGTTCTGCTCTGCGTGAGTAGCTTAATGTTGTTCGTGTGTAATTTACGTTGAGTAGGCTAACCACGTTATTACATTAATGCATGTAAGGTGAACTAGCAAACATCATCATAGCTACATGCGGCTGTCTTCTTGTTTGATGGCAGATACTCCCTTCACCCTGGACAAAAAGGCTAAAATGACCAAAGAAAAAGTGGAAAACAGTTAAACATGAGAGGTTTTTGGACAAAGTTTGTGTTTTTTTTCCATTGTTTAAGCTGCTTCCAGCCAAGAGTGATACCATATATGCCCCATAGCTGCAGAAAAGGCTAACATTGTTATCTTTTTACAAAAAAACAGCTGAACATGAGAGGTTTTTGGACCAATTTTGTGTTCTCTATTCTTTAAGCACCGTTTTGAGCACCGTTTAAGCACCGGCGCCGTTTCAAAAGTACCGGTTTGGCACCGGTATCGGATAAAACCTAAACGATACCCATCCCTACTCAAATGACCTCTACAGTCACCAGATCTAAGGAAATTCACATCATGGACGTGTAGCCAACCAATCTGCAGCGACTGTGCGATACAATCATGTCAACGTGGGAGAAAAAAGGCATAGTCCCAAGTTTAAAGAAAAGCCTTTTAAACTTTAATGAAACGTTCCGCTCTACGTTTGGAGAAGGTTAGAAAACTGAGCAAATAATAGAGAATGGCTCTCCATGCTATGACACAAAGACTTTCTCTGGCTTTGTACCAGCACACTCACACCACATTCACTCAAAGTGAGCAAATAAGCTCACCAGCTCAGATTAGGGCTCATACTCTTCACACCTCCGTCCTCTCCTGCCTTGAATTTTCACTGCCAACCTTTCAAATCAAGTGTCTCTCTCACTTGTGAAAGAATGAAAAGCAGTAGCTGGTGACAAGGGACGTCTGTGCTGCCATCCCCTCCACATGCATGCTTCTGCTTCTTCAGAATATGAGACAGCCTGGTTTCTGATAACTGCAAAAAATGTGCTAACCGACAGACGGGAGTCTGGGCTGTGCAAATGAAAAGTCCGGCCCTTTTCGTCTGTAGTTCGGATACACAGAAACACATTAAAATTCCAGGATGGATGCAAAAGAGACGCTTTAATAGAAGAGATGATAAAGAGCTTAAATTTAGAATAGAGTCATTAAAAAGCAAGATTAAAGTAATTTAACAACGTCACGTTAAACAAGGTTTGGCAATTCTGTTGACTGAATGAAGGCATCACGGTAGACTCGCTGTTCTTGATGCTGACCGCCAGATGCAAAATCTAATTTTATTAAGATCAATGAGTGTCTCAGTGTCCGTGCTACATTAGTCATTATTTCATATTAAGCATTCGGTATTATCTTACAGCAAAAAGTGGAAACATGTGGGATGCATCGCACAACGGAGCCTCAAAACACAAAGCTTAAAGAGAGCAATTTCCTTGCTGCTCATTGTGTGCGCCCGTGGCTGTGGCACTTATGTAAGCATGTCTCCGGGGTTTTAAAACATTACGAAGACAGCTGCAAGGGAAGAGACACGGGGCATTTCTTCCAATAATGAACTTTTCAGGGGCAGGATGTGCTCTCGGTGTGGCTGGTGGGAGGATGCAATCTCCTGCATAATGCTCGCTCCATTAGCACCAAAACGCAGTGCGAGCCGAGAGCTGAGAGCTCTCTCTGCTCGGCACAGGAGAAGAGGACGTGGACGCTGCCTCGCTAATAGCAAGTCTCAAAAATGTAAATATTATCAAGTCCATTAGCTGGAGGCCAATTAACAGGGCAGCATGCAGAGATAACAGATAACGGATCGGCTTCTCCAATGTTCACTCAGTCTGGGTTAAATGTAATTAAATAAAACGCTTCTTTCTTTTGGGGTGCAGAGTCAGTGCTACTTATTTCATTTGGATCATGCGTCCTGACATCACACAGGTCATGACCTGTCGCTGCAATTGGAACAACAACAAATCCTCAACACAAAACAAGAGAAAGAAAAACAATAAAAACTTGATTCTCTGTATTTTCTATTGATCTCAACCAGCGGCTACAGCAATATCCTCCAGAATTTCAGTGACGCAAAAGCTAACCGCTGTCAACACTTTCAAATTTCCTTTAAAAGGGAGAAAAATCAATTGCAGCTCGGGGAATGTGCTTTTAACCCCCACAAACTGCAGAGTGAGTGAGTCACATGTCAGTGCAGAGACAGACACTGAGACAATGTTGAAAAACTTAAGCTGATATACGATTTCTTGGTATTCTGCTGCTGAATACGCCCGTCCAGGCCCACAGGAGGACATTAGTGGGGATTCCCAGTGTTGGTAAACCACTGGGAAGAACAGAGACACCACATTTACTGATTAGCATGCGCACACACACACTGCTTTTCCACTGATGGCACTTCTCCACCACACATGACAAGCAAGCATCAATCAAATCCTGAGAGCAAACAAAGCATCACAAACAGCATATAAATGTGGCTGTAGAAACATATTTGCTACAGAGGAATTTAACTTTGGTTGGCGTGAGTTATTAGGAGTTAGTGGTAAGATTAATGCACAGGCACTGCAGAGAAGACGATATTAATATCACACTTGTCACCTTCAATATCACGTGCACTTGAAATCTTAATCTATAACTTCACGCTGACAAGATTTCCTGTACTTTATCATACACAAGCACTCTGTGTACGATGTGTATGCCTGAGAAATTGCTGGTAAAAATTGGTAAATGTACTGATTCTTATAGAGCGCTTTTCTACTCTCACGGAGCACTCAAAGCGCTCTATACAACACGCCTCATTCACCAAATCACACCCATTCTCACAAGCACTTTATCTACACTTAGTGCTTTCTAACGACATTCATACACATTCATACTCCGATGGATGCATCGGAGAGCAAGTTGGGGTTAGTATCTTGCCCAAGGATAGTTGACATGCAGACTGGAGGAGCCTGGGATCGAACCACCGACCTTCCGATCAGTAGGTGACCTGCTCTACCTCCTGTCTACAGCCACCATAGTGAAGGGTTTAAAAATAGTGCAAAGAAAGCAAACCTGTGACTTGTTACCCTTTTTGGCTTCTTTCTAAAATTAAACACTTTTCGATTAATTGTTTCATTAGCGCACAGTCTTCAAGAGCCCACAGGAAACCACCTGCCCGTGTTTGTACCAGTATAGCAGCTGCTCCTGCATGAAACTTCCCACCTGGACTTGGCTCATTGAGTCTCAGTATCTCACACACACAGACATCGACACACACACACACACACACACACACACACACACACACACACACACACACACACACACACACACAGTGACGTCCTGTTTTGATGCTGCGCCGGGGTGGAAAACATTGAAGTAGTCTAAACGGACCTGGTGTGTTTGTTTTATTATCTTAGAGAAAACTGGAAAAAATCAGCTGAGGAACAAAGAGCCTGAAAATCGGGGCCCTTGATTGCCTGTGTACACACACACACACACACCCACACACACACACACACACACACACACACACACACACACACACACACAGTTAAATCAATGACTAAATGACTGAATCAGTGTACAGAGCTTGACAGAAATATAATTACCCTTTGCAGAAACACAGACCTCAACAACTGTGATTGGTCAGTTTGATAGTAATATGCAGCAGCAGCAGCAGCAGTGATTAGCACACGGCTTGTACCTTTCTGAAACAAAGTAATTATAGGCTTGCTTGCTCATTATGCTATGCAACAGCTAGTATTTCGTCAATGTATCCATGCATTTGTCAGGTTTTCCTATCACTGTCACTATCACTGTGCATACACTGAAGTCTTCTCTCCTTCATATGTTCCACTAAAAGCAACCATTTTTTAAGATTTATTAGCGAGCAGCTCAGTTTCCCTTCTGTGGGTGCAGACGCCAGTGAGTACGTTAAATACTGGCAACCCCTCATAAGTATGGCAATGCAGCTACCCATCACCCTCCCAGCAGACACACTTACTATGTTGGTTTGTTCTCAAGTTTGCATTCACAACAGTTTCAGAAAACGTACTCTGACCTTGAGGTCGAGGTCACTGAGATTCAAACTCATCCAAGGGTTTGAATAGATGCACCTATGAGCCTTTCATTCATAAAGTTCAGAAATGCAACAGTAAGAAAGCCAATAAGAGTATGTTGAGAGAACCTGACCAGACATCTGTTACCACATCTGCTTATTTTAACACCTTTGTATGTTAATAAAATATAACGAGCATTTAAGGCGAGGATGACGGGAGGAAAGATTCAATCTGGAGCGTCACATCGAAGCGCTGGATCCATGTCCAAGAGGATTTAATACATTTCCACTGCCTAACGAGGGCACTCAGAGTTTTGTACTGTATGAATCAACCTGGCGTGTTGCTGGATTCTGAGTGTGAGTGATGAACAGTTTGTTTACTCCTGGTTCTGACAGAGAGACGGGAGATAAATATGAATTGCAGGACGAGAGCACTTCTTAACAGGTGACTCATCGTGGTTCCTGCCAAATCCTCAGTTATTATTCTGGCATGAGAGACTCAAAATAACATTTTCACCATAGTTGTCATAATTTGGCCTTCTGACTCTGACCTCATAGTTATGCCACTTGCAGAATCTCATTTTAAGCCAGTTATAAATCTGACTTATGAATCGGTGCAAGTGTAAAGTCACAATCTAGGACATTCCTCTATCAGCAGGTTTGACAACACAGCTTGTAACTCTGACATCATCTCATAAACTTTACTACAAACCAGATTTTAGATCGGACAGAGTGTTTAGGGACAGCCCGCCAGACTTCTAAACCATTTGACTAACGTAGTAAAGGCCTGTTACCACATGTGGAGCCCTTTCCACTGTAAAAACTCTCCAAAAACTTCCATTTGAATTTCTGTATCCTGGTGCTTTCAAAAGGATCCCTGCTGGTTTGACTGATTGTTTTATTCCCAGTGAAAAACGCTTCTTTTTGTATTTGTTTTTTAAATCGTTTTCTGAATCTTCGCTGTGAAGTGACAACAATTATTTATGAACTGTGTTATTTCTTTTCAGTTCACCTGCTGTTTCTTGTGTATCTCATTGGCCTGTCAATCAGCGGGTTTAACTTTCAGATTTCAGTGTTGGTGAATTTGTCTTTTCTTCATAGTTGGAGAAAAGACAAATGACAGATTAGTACCAAGCTTTGCTGAATGGCAAAACATGCTTCTAGAAACAAAAGAGCTGGGTAGCCGGTCTGATTGGTTCAGCTGAGGTAAAGTCCAATATAGAGCAGGGCGATATGACCAAAAATATTTATCACGATATACATTTGAAAATTTGCGATAACGATATAATTGACACTAGACAAAATACTTTACAACTCCACAACTTTATTAGTGCAAAAGACATTTCCAGTGGAAATTGGCCGACATATCCTCAGCATAACCATGTATAATATCCACAAAACTTAAAAAGAGGTTATACACACACAATACGGTAATATTATGTTGAAGCACAGTACGTATCACTCCGCGAGGCTCCGCCTACGATAGCCGTAATGCTCCGACAATCCATCAAGCGGTGCGGCTTCGTAGCTTAGCAAAGTCGTACTAAAACATTTGGCAGATTTTCGAGCGCCGTGTACATAAAATCGTTTCGAGGTCAGTAAACACAACCAGAATTCAAACATAAAGCACACGGGATTATAAGGGGCACTGTCGATTTTCAGAAAAATCAAAGGATTGATTTTAAGTGCGCCGTATTTTCCAAAAAACACGGTAATAACGACGGCCCGCTAGCATGCGCTACCAAAAATAGTGCTTTGTTGTGTGTCTGACGGATGGAAGCTAAACCAGTTCCACACCACTGAAGTTGCAGCATTTTTACAAACCAATTCTCGTTCATCCGTTTCATTTAACGATCACTTTCGCTCTTCTCATTCTGCAACGCCGCCATGTGCGTATGTAACCATAGGCACTGCGCATGCGCGTTTTACCCATATTCTATCGCGACATTTCATTTTCCTATCGTTGCCCAAAATTACACCGGTATTACCATGAACGGTATGCTATAGCCCAGCCCTAGTCCAATACACCCTTAATAAATACCAGTTATGCAACAAGTGCTCGAGGTTCAAGTTTCAAGTCCAGATGACAATATGAAAATAATAAACTAGCAACACTACTTGGAAACGACGCAAATAAGTTAAGCGCATTAGGATGATGCTGGCACGACAGAGGTGAAATATGAGTCTCTGCAGATATGAGAGCCTCATTTTACCACAGAAACAAAGCATTTCCCCTTAAACTGTGTTTGTCTCCAGTAAGTTAATTTCTTCCATAGCTGTCAAACACATAACAGAGATGTCTTTTTTCCAAAACCCTGAAAGGATGCAGTTTCATAAATCAAATTCAAATTAATTTCAGATTCTGCAGGAATTTCGCCTCGTGTCGATATTTCACAATCCCAGTGTTTCATTTCGCATGAAAATCCTGCAACTACAATCAGAAAGGCTGCTTAATTTCCTGTTAAAGGCTGCATTGCAACTTTTTCATTTGTGCTTGTATCTGAGAAAGACACACAGTGTTTAGGTTCCTGTGAATCAGTTTGGACACCAGACCTCTGATGTTCCTGTGAGAGAGAGACACCAACTGTGAGCATGCATGTGGGGCGCAAAAAGGCTGAAATCCATCTGGGGTCAACAAGAGCGACTGAGATTTGTACAGCGTTTCAACCTGTTATTAATATTTCATTAAATATGTGGTATGTACACTTACACCACTTACAAACGTATGCATGCACGATCCCGATCAATTCAAGGGTTGCTTGTCACCTTCAGGGACTTTATACTTCATTTGACAAAAGAATTAGCAGATGAAGATGAACTTCCTGCTTCCTGTCTTCTCTCTCTGCTTTCTATTTCTCTCCCTCTCCCTTACTTTTTGTCAGGCCAGTGGATTAAATCATGTTAATGTCCCACTATCGGTCGAAAGTGGTACTGGTGACCAAAACACATATAAAACAGACATGGATATGTATCCATATGTGTCCACATCTCCTCAGATCTGACATGGTCTGCCCACATTCAGGTCCAGTCCGAAAAGGCTAGGCAGCGCCTGTACCACCTGCGACAACTGAGGAAGTTTGGGGTCTCGTTGCTTTCTGTATGACTTTATCAGTGTCTCACATTGTTGTTGAAGAGTTTTGGTCCACTCCTCTTGACGATGCCATTTCAGTTCATTGAGGTTTACCTGCATTTGTTTATGCGCTGCTCTCTTTTGGTCGCAACACAGTATTTCAGCCAGGTTCAACTTAACATGAAATAAAAAAATAAAATAAAATAGTTGGGAACATTCCTATGCATCTCTGGGTTTTTGTCACAGCCGTGCGGCCCGGGATTTGAACCCGGGACCTCTCACAGTCTCATCTGTCCAAACAACATTATTCCAGATGTCTTGTGGTCCATTTAGATGCAGCTTTGCAAACCTACGCCGTGCTGCCGTGTTGTTTTTATAATAATAATAATAATAATGGATTGGATTTATATAGCGCTTTTCAAGGCACCCAAAACGCTTTACAATGCCACTATCGAACCGGCGACCTTCCGGTTACAGATGCGTTTCCCAACCCCCTGAGCCACGGTCGCCCCATTTTAGCAAGAAGAAGCTTTCTTTTTGCAACCCATCCAAACAAGCCACACTTTTTTTTTTCTATTTGTACTGTCATGAACATAAAGCATCATCTAACATGTTGAATGAGGCCTGTAGACCATAGTTGTCAATCTTTGGCCGCGGGCCTAATTACATTTGGGCCACGAAGCCATACCAAATTACTATCAGAGCTGGCCTACTGGTATTATACAGCTAATATATATATTGTTTAGTATTAAGCTTTGCTTGTTCCATATTCACTTTTTCAGCAAAACGTGTTTGAGTCCATAAGAAAAGATTCATTCTTATATCTGGAGGAATAAATATATTTCAATAAATATTAACGTTAGCCCGCGACTTTGTTCCAGTTTTGAATTTTGGCCCACTGTGTATTTGAGTTTGACACCCCTGCTGTAGAGTCTGAGATGCAGCTCTGGGATTTTTGCAGTGGTCTCACCTCGGGGTGAATTTGCTGGCACGTCCACTCCTGGGAAGGAGTGTTAAATGCTTTGCACTTGTGAATAGTCATTCTCGCTGGATGAATTGTTTGGAACTGGCCTTATGACCCTTCCCAGATTGATGAGCAGCAACAATTGCTTCTCTAACATCACTGCTGACGTCTTTCCTCACTGGCACTGTGTTAAAGACACACCTGAACGCTCCAGACCAGAAAACTGACAAAACTTCTCAATGACTCAAGTGCACTTAGCCGTTTATGACCTTCTTATATGCTCTTTGTTAAATGCATAGTGACACAATATAGTATATGCTGTGTGCCACTGTTAATCTGAGGTTGTAGTTATCACATTTTTAGACCTGCTAGGAACAGATGAATTTCTTTATTACATCCAGACATATAAAACCTTTGAATTGAAAGAGGGTGCAATTTTTTTGTCAGACTGACACCTGAATTTTACTTTGGCACAATTTAAAAACAAAGTGAGGATGCTTTCTCGCCAAAAGTCAAAGCCCAGCAGTCGAGTCTCTCCTCATGACAGATGCTAGCCTTTGATCTAGCCTGAGCCGGAAATTATACTGACGTATTGAGCGAACACTTGAAAGCAAGAGCGCCGAAGTTAAAAGCAGAGAGCCTCACTTTTATTCACGTGCATGTCAAGATGCAGTAGCCTGGTGTCAGTCTGAAGCTTCCAACAACTGGCAGGTTCAGATTTCCCTAGTAGGTGCTCTGTAGGTCTGCACTGCTTACCTGTACACTGGCTGCATCTCTCTGGTGATCCCTATAACTGCTCCTGGAGGAAACCGGTGAAACTCCTGAAAAAGGTCCCTGATGTTGGTCCTGTACTTCAGGTCCAAGTCAAGCTGCACTATGCGCGTCAGACCTGAAATGGAAACACAGAGGACAAATGCAGAGACTAAGTTGAACAGATAATGGAAATAAATTGTCTATTTTAAAAATGATCCTAAGAAAATGTACTTCTGAGTAAAATCTCACTGACCACTAGCACATCATTCAGCTTGGATAACAACATTTAGTGAGAGAACTGGCCCTTCCAGGAATACCGAGTTAGAGGAAATAAGAGCAGACACTGACAGAGGTTGGCTCGCTTGGCCTCTCTCTGTGCAATGTTCGCACTGACCTAGAAATGAGAAACATGCACGAGAAGAAAATGTGGAGAGGAATATGACGAAACGTGAACACAGTGGCGTAGCACGCAGAGTAAATGCTTAACACTGCACCTTGTGGTCTGGGAAAGAACCTGTAATAACAGTAACCAGGATATTCGAGCCCTCATCAGTTCATTGTTTCAGCTTCCTATATTATTCTGGTTGGCATAGTGATGAAAGGATGGGAAATGCTCAGGAATGAGGCACTGTGCTCACAACATTATGAACTGATGAAAACTTTTGTCAACTTCGGATGTAAAGTCAACGATGAACACCTACAGGCTGTCGAGTTAACAACATCTAAAGCCGATGGACTGAAAAGATGTGGCGACTTTCTGAGATCCAGGACGCTTCAGAACATACTTTCTTCTCGTTTTTAAATGTCCGGTGATTGCTCCTCAGTCTTACTAATGCGGTCGTACAATGAAAGACAGTGACTTTATTTATTTAATGTTGCCTAAGTCACTAGAAAAACTCAGCTAGGTCACACATAAACATATTTAAGTGCTTCTGTCTGTTAAAACAATTGACGTGAAAAGACGATGGCTCAGCAGTGCGGCAACCTGTTTTCTGTGCTCTCCAAACAAGGAAGCTGCACATCACAATGCCCGAATGTGCTGTGGCAACACAGAGGGGCTAGGAAGCGTAATCTCTGCGTGGTCAGCGCTGTTTGTTTGTACTAACATGGCTTAACGAGCGTGAGTGTAACAGGAAGAGGGTCTTCAGTTCCTACAACATTGTAATGTGGGGGGTTTGATGTTGGACCAATAACTCAACACAAAGTCCTCTGAAGGTGAAAGTGGAGCTGCATGTTTATAAAATCAACTTTTATCTTTTTACATTTTTGAGTAATGATAACACAAAGAACCCTGTTGCAGCTCCTACATTGCTGTACGTCTTTATATTATTATCTTATATTATTATCTAGAGCAGGGCGATATGACCACAAATATTTATCAGGATATACATTTAAAAATTTGCGATAACGATATGACTGACGACATAATTGATACTAAACAAAATACTTTACAACTTCACAACTTTATTAGTGCAACCCCCCCCTCCCCCCCCTCACTAAATGAATTTGGGATTCTCCCAGAAAGGAGAGTTAGCATGTATGTGTAGCACATCATTATATACCAGCTAGCCCAACTTCAGTAACCCTACAAACGTCACTGCTGTTTAGTTTTCTGTCTTCATTTATGTTGGAAGTGATAGCAGAGTTGTACGTTTGAACTGTTTCAGAAATCTCTCAGTCAGAACATGCTATATCATGTTTAGGTGGAAACTAGCGAGCTAACTTCCTGCTAACTTCGAACGCCGTTAAATTTAATAAGTTCTGTTTTCATGGATGCCTGGATGTTAAACTTAATTGTTACACCTGGTAAAGCAGCAACGCTGATCATTTTATTAAAGATGAAATAATTTAGACAGTTTTTAACTCTCAGTGATGCCGCAGTGTTCGTTTGATTTTGGGACCTGAAGAGGAGGGCGTTTCGGACCCAGATGAGTCCGCGAGGCTCTTGACTACTGTAGCCATAATCCTCCGACAATCCATGAAGCGGTGCGCCTTCATAGCTTAGCAAAGTTGTACTAAAACATTTTTGACAGATTTTTTAACACTGTGTACCACATAAAATCAGTTCAAGGTCAGTAAGCACAACCAGAATTCATACATTAGGCACACTGTCGATTTTGGAGAAAATTACAGGATTTCAAGTTCGCCTTATAGCCCCAAAAATAGGGTACTTCAAGTTTGAAAGCGGTCAGTGTACACATAAGTCAAAACTTCAATGAAACTTTTATGTGCATTACCTTAGTTTGATTTAGAGATGAGGACGAGATTTGTTTCAATTTTTGTTGAAAACCTCTCTTAATTATTAAATAAATTAATTTCTTAAACTTGTATGTACTAATCTCCAAGCAGACTGAAGGCATCTTAAACGGTATCTTTATATCTAAGATATGAAACATAAATTAAACGCACTCATATAGAAATAGTAGGAAACGTCTACATTGTTTGTTTATTTCAATTTAATTTTCTCTACATAAATAATCTTTTGAAAAGAATCCGTCCCTGTGTGATCAAAATACAAAACTCTTTTTTTCCCCAAACAATTAAACAAAAAAATATTGTTATGTGGAAAATATGTGAGTTGAGGTCAATCTGGGCCAGGTGTGTGGGTGCTGCATTTACTTATTTACTGCAGGAATAATGTCATTAGTGTGGCTTAGAGCCTGCCTGAGGCTCTGGTCAGATCTGGTCAAACTCAGGCACGGCAACAAAACAACAGAGACACTGTTACCTAACACGATATATATTTATTTATTTTTAAAGTAAGAAAGTGGGTCAACCTCATTAAGCTGTAATAATAGCCTTGATGTGAGTCTATTGACGCTGTTTTCTGCTTTCACCATGATTCACTAGAAAATGCCACCAAAAGTACGTTTCCTGATTCAATATAAACGGTTTACTCCAAACAACGAGGTCCTACAGTCACAAACAGTAAAAATAAAATGGCAAAACAGGACAACAGAAAGCAGCTGTACTGCATTCAAACTTCATCAAGTCTAAGTGACAGTATTTTAGGCTTGCAAACGGCAAAACTGTAGACTTGAAACAAATTCCTGAATGTTACTCTCTGCCAGTATGATGCTAATAAGGTTAACATGTTAGCTAGATTGATGAACTCAAACCTTAACCCGTGCTGAGGATACTCAAGTCAGTTACTTGAACACAAACTGAGGCTACGTCCACGGGTATCTTTGAAAATGGAGATGTTCCGTTTTCGTTTTAAAAAATAATCCCGTCCACACGTAAAGGCAGAAATGAAGGAAAACGCTGCTAGGAACATGCCAAAGCAGCAGGTGGCGCTATATTCCTAACCGTGCAGAAATGTTGGCCAATCAGAAGTCTAGAAGCCTCGGCGGGAAAAAGTAAACAAAGCTGGAGCATAGAAGCAGAACCGAGTCGTATGTGTGGAGGGACAGTAACTGTGTGTGTATATGTAAGCATTTAAACACCAAACACTTCACTGAAACTGAGCAGCATTATTACAAATCAGAAAACCTGCACACATTAAAATGTGTGATTTCACTGGCAGGTAGGTATACAGACAAAACCTTATCCCTACAAAAACTGTCATCGATGTGTGTGACCCTGTGTCAGGTCTTTGCTAGATTTTTTCCCGTTTCTTAATGACGTGACTTTCAGATACTGTTCATCTGGTGTAGGTCGTTTTTCGGGCTTGCCGCTTCTTTTATTCTCCCCTTGTCCAGCTTCCTCAAATTTTTTAAGGACACATTGTACAACACGCTGAGATGTGCCAGGTTTTTGGCTGAGAGCTCGTTGGGAGTTAAAGCCTGTCAAACTGTGTTATCGTTTTCAATTGTTATAGATTCAACTAAAGAAATGGGGAGGAAAAGATGTGTTCCTGCAATAGGCTGCTGCCTAAAACAAAGAAAAACTGGAAAACCATCTCTCAAGACCACTTTAAAAAAATTTACATCTGGCATCTTGGAAGCAAAATATAAGCAAATGAGAGGCGACTCAAAATCGCAGTTTTCAACAAAACCGCTGCTTCTTCCTGGGATTCAAATATCATCTTTGTCACGTTTTCAAAGCGGTTCGCACAATAACAGCGTCACTTTAACCCTGTGTGGAAAACAAAAGACGAGGTCGCAGCAGAGACTCAAGTAGCAGCACGTTCACCTCTCGAGGGGACGCAAAAGCACGTAACACCTTTCCCCTAAACACAACAAGTGTTTAGGAACCTTGTCATTAATTAACAGCTTTCCATTGTGCAATTTTATTTCTCGCCTATTCTCAAAGGACAGAGAATACATAGATCTGTTTTCAAGGCATTTAATGACCTGCATGCTACACTTACAAGGAGAACATGCAACATGGTTTTGATGTCCAGGTTCAGGTTGTCCAAAAAACTCACTGAAAAGCCTTCAGCTAATCCAAAATGCTGCAGCAAGAGTCCTGACAGGGACTAGAAAGAGAGAGCAGATTTCTCCTGTTTTGGCTTCCCTTCAGTGGCTTCCTGTTAAATCCAGAATTGAATTCAAAATCCTGCTCCTCACATACAAGGTCTTAAATAATCAGGCCCCATCTTATCTTAATGACCTTGTAGTACCATATCACCCTATTAGAGCACTTCGCTCTCGCTCTGCAGGCCTACTTGTTGTTCCTAGAGTTTTTAAAAGTAGAATGGGAGGCGGAGCCTTCAGTTTTCAGGCCCCTCTTCTGTGGAACCAGCTTCCAGTTTGGATTCGGGAGACAGACACTATCTCTACTTTTAAGATTAGGCTTCAAACTTTCCTTTTTGCTAAAGCATATAGTTAGGGCTGGACCAGGTGACCCTGAATCCTCCCTTAGTTATGCTGCAATAGACGTAGGCTGCCGGGGATTCCCATGATGCATTGAGTTTTTACTTTCTAGTCCCCTTTCTCACTCACTATGTATTAACAGACCTCTCTGCATTGAATCATATCTGTTATTAACCTCTGTCTCTCTTCCACAGCATGTCTTTATCCTGTCTTCCTTCTCTCACCCCAACCAATCACAGCAGATGGCCCCGCCCCTCCCTGAGCCTGGTTCTGCTGGAGGTTTCTTCCTGTTAAAAGGGAGTTTTTCCTTCAAACTGTCGCCAAAGTGCTGCTCATAGGGGGTCATATGATTGTTGGGTTTTTCTCTGTATCTATGAAGCGCCTTGAGGCGACTTTTGTTGTGATTTGGCGCTATATAAATAAAATTGAATTGAATTGAATCATGAATTCTTTGTTATGCTACTCTACTGTAGCATCAGTGTGGCGTAACCTGTACCTAAATTAATAAAAATGAACATAAGGACCTCAAAAACATTTTGCATTTCTCATATGCTCTCTCAGGCTGTGTACAGGAAAGCGTAACAGTGCTGACAATTTCCTCCATGAATTCTCTTTTGAAAACGGCAACAAATCTGACAAAACGTCCATCCTTCACACTCGTGCCACTAATCAGAAGCTTCTTTGTCTGCTGCTTATCTCGCCCAGTGATGAGAGAAACAGTTACATCAAAGACCGGTGCCTAGAAAACAACCCTGCTGTAGCTCTGTGCATCACATACTCTCACCCCCACCTGTCCCAAAACCACCACATTATGCCCTTTCTAGATAAAAGCCTTCTTTAAATAGAAATGTGTGACCACGTGGGCACACAGAGCAAACGTGCAACACATGGTCGATCGATAAGCGCTTTAAGGACACGATCTCCAGCGAGATTTTAGTTGTTATTTGAATTATTCGCTTTAAAGTTTGAGCAGTCTAAAAATTAGACAGTTGCATGAACAACATCTCTTAAAATTACTTAAAGGCTCATCTCGGCTCATCTCTTCAAGCTTTCACCTGAACAACTGCCATCACCAACCATCAAGCTGAACATGCTTCAGCTTCATCCCTCTTGTTCATGTTAGGGTAAATTTAAACTGGAAACGTTGAAAACATTTGAAAAATGTAAGCTGTTCTCTATTGTTGATCTCTACTGCATGCCCCATGCTGCACATCCATTGAAGTGATCCACAACAGTGCACAACAGAAGAGATCTCTGCCCACAGTCAGCACCCACACAGGAGGCACCGGTATGGACAGTAATGACAGAGCACATCCTTCCTTCCTCACTCCCCAGGGCCTCTGCAGCATGCCACGTGCATGTTAGATACCTGCCCAACCTGCTTTTTTCCAGCTGCGCACCAGCAAATCAAAGAAGTGAGTGACCGAGTTTATTTAAAGCTCGGTACGCCAGAGAACTAACGCAGACTTTTCTGACATATCGTTGCAGCTCTATATGTGAAACATGATCTGTTATGTACATTTCTCTCCTTGAGCAAAGGAACAGAGTAATAACTGAGGCGACGGTTGCTGTCAGATAAGATAAGAACTAAAGGGACTAAATGGGATAAAATGTTCCACGTCTTACTTTCAGGCATGATGTGATGCATAGCTACGGACAGAAAGAAGATGGCGTCGCTGTAATAGGCTCCGGAGCCAGCGCTGAAATGCTTCTGCATGGCTTCCACAATAGGGAAGAGCTTCTGAGTCAGAGCCACGACGTCATGAAACACCACCTGCAGGAAAATATGAGCAGAATTGAGTCGTGAAAGAAAGCTGGGAAAATAATATTGTTTTCAACAACTGGTGCAGCTTGAGGCCACTGTCTGCATTGGACAGGTTTAGTGACCTCATCACCTTTAACTTCCCCCGCTTACCGTGTCGGTAACTGTCTACTCAAATGTTTATGTCATACTGAAATCCATTTACAGCACACTAAGCTATTTGGACTAAATTATGACAAATACTTGAAGCAGTGAGCAATGCTGAGCTACGCACTGTGATAAGGATCAGGGCTGCACGGGATATTTTCTAAGCAGAAGATCTGGACTTGAGCTAATGTGAAGTAGAGCTGCCACAATTAGTCGACTAGTCACGATTACGTCGACTATCAAAATCGTCGACGACTGTTTTAATAGTCGACGCGTCGTTTGAAGCTTTGTAAGATCACAAAAGACGCAGGAATAAGTAGTAGGATTTAAGAGTGTAATAACGGACTGAAACAGAAGATGGCAGCACTGCATGTACAAGGATGCCAGCTGCCGTTAAACCCCGAAGAAGAAGAAGAAGCTGTGTCCCAGAATTCATAGCGCGGCCCAGCTCAGTTTACAACAATGGTGGCAGCTAGTTAGTTTTAATATTACTCTTATTATTCTTTCTGGGTCACAAAATAAACATTTAACATATTTTCAGGTGAGAATGTAGCTGTGTAAACCTCAAATATCTGCTCAGTTTATCAAGACACCACATATTTTCAAAAGCGCTCCGACGTTTTCGGAGACGTCTGTTACCCACTAGCTCGATAGCTAGCCGGGGGCTAGGCTCACTGGAGCCGTGAGAATACCGGACTCCCGGCAGATCGTTTTCAAACCCACCGCCGTCTTTCGCTACTCAGGTTAAATATATATAAGTCACTTAGATAACTTCAAAATGTTATTGTTTGGCTTTTTTAGTATTTTATTTGTTCCTGAGTAAATCAGTTTGGCTGAGAGAAGTTATAGTTTTTACACAGCTGAATGAAGTAACGCTGACTCCACTATGGAAATTCTCTGTAAACTCAAGGCTCACAAGTTCTGCTGAAATCTTTCCGTTTTGGTGATTTCAGTTCAGACGATGGCTGCAAACAGCTGCACCAGTCCACGACCCAAATTCCATTAAGTGCTGCCTTCTTATGTCCAAGTTTCCCTTCATGCTGCCTCTGAGAGCTTCAAATCCCACAACATCTTGTACAGTAGATATCTCTACAGATTAGGGCAAGAGGATTTAAAAAAAATATACTAAGTAGTGATTATCATTAAAGTGTTCTTGCAGGAGGAAAAATAAGTAAGTCGACTTGGGCTGGGCTACTTTCTGTTAAGGCCAGACACGTGTCAGTGTGGGGAAAAGAAGTCTTAACCCGTTGCAATTACCGGGACTTGTGCATTGATTCCTGCAGGGTTAGACGACATGCATAGAGGTTTTTAAAGTAGAATAGTAAGCAGAGCCTTCAGAGATCAGGTCCTTTTTTCTCTCTTTAAAATAATAATGAAACGGGCTCCCAGTTTGGATTTAGGAAACAACACTCTCTTACAAGATTAGACTTAAAATGATCCTCTTTGATAACGGATATAGTTAAGACTGCATCAGGTGACCCTGAACCCTCCCTTAGTTATACTGCAACAGGCTTAAGAAGCTAGGGGACTTCCAACGAGCTACTGAGTGCTTCTTTACTCACCTCTTTTCTCTCTCTTTGTGTTTATACTTTTGCATTTTATCATGATTAATGATTACATGATTCATTTAGCATTTCAGCTCTCCCATGATGTCCCGTTAGAGGTTTCTTCCTGTTAAAAGGGAGTTTTTCCTTCCTATTGTTGCCAATTGCTTGCTCAGAGTCTCCCCTGATTGTTGGGGTTTTCTATTGTCTCTAATATTGTAGGCTCTTCACCCTACAATATAAAAAGCCTTGAGGCGACTGTTGTTGCGAGTTGACGATATAAATAAAACTGAAATCTTAAAGCTTCAGGCAGAACATTTCATCTGTCGATAACTTGCCGTTTTAAAGCTGAACAGAGCAAAACAAGGACAGGACTGAGCAAATAAATAATACATCCTAAGGTAGCCCTGCCCTAAAGCATCCCCCATCATAATTTACAGTTACAATTACATTGAATACAACATGGAAGCATTGACTGAGACCTTAAATCTATCAGCATTCACTGAGGTCACAGATTAAAGGAGCTGTATGGTGTTTTTCCCACTAAAGGAATTAAAGGTTTAACTGTTTTCAACATACAGACGATATTTGATGACCTCCCCTGTACCCTTAAAGACGAGCTCTGACACCACAGCATGCAACAAAGACGTAGTTTTAGTCCATTAGTATAGTTTCTGGGTTTTCTCTCCGTTTTGGCCTCCCGTCCACACTGAGACGGCGTTTTGGCTGATGGAAAACGACTTTCTAAAACAATGACACATGTTAGTCATATGATGCAGTCATGTGACCAATTAAACTAAGATAGCAGAGGGCGTTATACAGCAGGTGCTTAGCCCTATTAAAGATTAATATCAGTCTGTACATACTCCAGAGAGCTTTTCTTCAAATTCTTTAATTCTCACTCGCTTTTGCAACTTTGTACTTTCGTGTTACTCGCAGCAACAACTCCACCTCATTGTTAGTCCGTTTTAAAAACTCGGTGCTTTTCCTCGACATTCTGCCGCGACGTTTCAAAGAGCCGGAGAGTAAATAAGCGGCAGACAGAAATGAGGCAGGTCGAAACTTCTTGCATTTCACACATTAGTGATGTGCGATACCACTGATTTACTTTCCGATCCGTAAGTAAAACTATTGTTGTTGTTATGGTATTGACGATACTGATACGATAACGATACTCTGTACAAAAACTTAATGCTTCATTGTATTTAATAATACAATATATAAATTGCATTATGTAATTGTAATAATAATATAGCGTCATACTGATTACAGGACATCAGACTACTTGTTCTTATAGCTTAATGATGCAGAATAATCATATAGAAATAAAAAACTGAAGTTGTGCGCTATTTGAGCATGTTGCCTGCCTGCAGCACTAAAGGAGTCCGTGAGAGACGTCTGTCTCGCTGCACCTGTCCTCCTCCTCCTCTTCAGTTCGCCTCAACATAAGCTCGTCATATTCTGTGATATGATTTACTCTGAGGTGTTTGACGAGGTTAGTGGTTTTGCCACAACACCTCACTGTCTTGCCACATGTATTGCAAAAGACGTCTCGGCTGTTTGTGGAGGTAAAATACGTCCACACATGACTCCGTTTACGCTCAGCCATTGTTGTGAGTGCGCACGCCAGAGGCTGCCACACATTTATACAGCTGTATTTCGCACATGACTATGACAGGCGGAAGAGGAAGTAGTTCCTTCCCATTTAGACGATCCGAATGATAAAGTTTCTTTCCACTGTGTTCATGAAAAACTACAAATTTATCCCAAAGTACTAAAATATTGATATTTTAATATGAGAATCGATTCTAGAACATAAATTACTGGCATAGGAAGAATCCACACACCACTATCACTAGGGATGGGTATCGTTTAGGTTTTATCCGATACCGGTGCCAAACCGGTACTTTTGAAACGGTGCCGGTGCTTAAACGGTGCCCAAACCGGTGCTTAAAGAATGGAGAACACAAAATTGGTCCAAAAACCTCTCATGTTCAGCTGTTTTTTTGTAAAAAGATAACAATGTTAGTCTTTTCTGCAGGTATAGGGCATATATGGTATCACTCTGGGCTGGAAGCAGTGCTTAAACAATGGAAAAAACACAAACTTTGTCCAAAAACCTCTCATGTTTAGCTGTTTTCCACTTTTTCTTCGGTCATTTTAGCCTTTTTGGCCAGGGTGAAGGGAGTATCTGCCATCAAACAAGAAGACAGCCGCATGTAGCTATGATGGTGTTTGCTAGTTCACGTTACATGCATTAATTTAATAACGCGGTTAGCTTACTCAACGTAAATTACACACGAACAACATTAAGCTACTCACGCAGAGAAGAACGGCTGCTGCTGCCATCATCATTTCTGCTACACTGGCAGGGCTAGGTTCATCGGATTTAAAGTGTGACCTCCTTTGACAGTATCAGCTTAAAGCACTTGTTGCAGGCTGCTGAGTTTGCATCTTTTGCTGTGAAGTACAGCCAGACTTTTGACCGCTTTGCCTTGGGCATTTTTAATCTGTAGCTCTGCTCTAAAAGAACGTACGTACCTGGACCCGCCTACTATCCTCGAAACGTAAAATGATTGGCTAGAATCTAAAGTGTATCATTCCATACCAGTTGGTGGCGGTAATGCACCTTTCAGTTGTTTGCCAACCGCCAATAGAAATGTAAGGAAGAAGAAAGTGTATCACAGCTCAGGAAAAAAAAGCACCGAAATAAAGCACCGAAATGCGCGCTGCTTTTCGGTCTGGTTACTACCGTTTATGTCAGAACCGGTGCCATGATGGCACCGGATACCGGTACCCATCCCTAACTATCACACATGCGCAGGACTGGAACGTAAGCGTCTTCGGCCGTTTCAATGTGAACTAGTGATGGGATTTCCGGCTCTTTTTAGAGATCCGGCTCTTTCGGCTCGGCTCACTAAAAAGAGCCGGCTCTTTCGGCTCCGAACCGGCTCTTCAGGTTGTTTGTTGCTTTAATTATTTAATCATTAACAATAATATAAAATTATGCAGAAAAGGAATTACTAATGTAAAAAAAGTGGTTTTATTTATATGTGTTTATATATGGCCCCTAGAGACAAAGCACGTACAAACTCTAAAGCATATAAAAACTCCAAAAAGCACGTACAAACACATTTCTAGCGTTTACTGAACTTCCAAAACAGAGCTACCCAGATCACTTAAATTACACAATTGAAAACATGTGTGTATTGTTTGTGTATTTATAGACAAGCACTCATATTTATTCAAATAATTTAAAAAAAAAGTTCATTTACCTGTTACTACCACACACCAAATCCGGTTGTTGATACTTCCTGGCTTGTGTAGCCACTAGGTAACAAAAGCTCAACACTGCGCCCTAGAAACCTGGAGCACTTCTGTTGTCTTTTGTACGTGTTTTGGAGTTTGTACGTGCTTCTGAGTTTTTACGTGTTTTGGAGTTTGTACGTGCTTCTGAGTTTTTATGTGTTTTGGAGTTTGTACGTGCTTCTGAGTTTTTACGTGTTTTGGAGTTTGTACGTGCTTCTGAGTTTTTACGTGTTTTGGAGTTTGTACGTGCTTCTGAGTTTTTACGTGTTTTGGAGTTTTTACGCGTTTTGGAGTTTGTACATGCTTAGGAGTTTGTACGTGTTTTGGAGTTTGTACGTGCTTTATCTCTAAGGTCCACCATAAATATACTTTATTTATTCACTCCACATAAAATGTAATAAATAAATCATATAATACAAAAAACAACAATTTACATTTTAAACTTTTAACTATTTCAATTTTCAGCTTTTTCCTTTTAAACAAATTTAACGTGAAACAACACAAAACACTGCAAACCACAACACAATTAAATATAGATTAAAATATTAAAACAAAAAGAAGATGCACATTCTCTGTCATATGGGCCTGCATGATTTCTGAATCCTTTATCATCTGCAACTGAAAATAGTGAATGATTACTATACCTTTCTAATGTGACATTGTTGTCCCTCGCTCTCTTTCTCTCTGGCTCTGTTCCTGTGCTACTGCCAGTGTAACTAACGCCCCTCCCCCCTCTGCCCAGCGCAAGTACAGGCCGCGCATGCGGAGTTTAGCGGAAAAAAGGGCGAGAGAGAGGGTGAGAAAAAAAAAAAAAAACAACTCACGGCTCCCAATAAGGAGCCGGCTCGCATCGTTCACTTCAAAGAGCCGGCTCTAAGAGCCATTTCGTTCGCGAACGACCCATCACTAATGTGAACGCACAACTCTGAAAACGACTGAAAACGATAGCGTGGACGCGGAGCGTTTTCAAATCTATCCGGGCTTGTGTGGACGCAGCCTCAGAAGGCCGAGAGGCTTTCAGGAGGTAAAGAGTTAAGGGGTTAAATGTATTGTTCAGGTGGATTTGTGAAGAAAAGGAAAGAAAAAGGTCATAAAACATCCCAGGTAATTTATATTGGTACTGGGAAACCTTATCAATTCCCAGTGCAGGCTTATGTGAAAGTACTAAAATACTGTGTCCTGGTTTAATGAACCGTAGTTATTTTTGCAACACACCCAGTTCCAACTTTCAAAGCCCCAAAACTTCACACTGCTGTGCCTGTTTATTCTGACACTCGGACTCATAAATCTTACCTGTGGCACATAAATGGAAAACCAGAGAGTTTTCACTTTTGTTTGACCGACAAAAACCAAGCAGAGAAACTCGAGCACATTATTCGAGCTCTGATGTTTTCAAACATCAGTTGATCGAGTAATATTAGCAGTGGACTTGAAAGGCTGGACGTGTTTGGCAGCCGCCGTGTTGCTTTTGAAGGCGTGCCAGGACTGAGCAAAAGTTCCTTTTTTGACTCCTGTGGCCCGACTCGAGCAGCGCTCCCTTCAGAGAGCACAGAGCTGGAAAAGATTCGGACTTTGCGCTTACTTAATGAGCAATAACGTGTTTTTGAATGAAAAGCTAGAGAAATGATGAACATATGTAACATAAACATGGAGGATGGATGCTTACAAAGTGGATTTAATAACATGGACACAAAAGTCTCTGTCAGTATGACGTTAACTTCAGGAATATGAGACATTAACTCGTCCTTGAACCTGAACTTTACAGGATAAATAGAAATCAGTGACCTCAAAAAGCCTTCTTGAGTTTTATTAAATGAGTTGATCTTGTGTTTCCTGGATCCTCCTGAGCGACTTGTTATTGCCTTTTATGTCCTCTTATCAGCTGCAGAATACTAACACATTGTACAATGGCTCCGACACAAAAACACTGCCATTAGGACGCAGATATTAACATATATTAATATCACAACACTGCTTCCTGTGAGCTGTCAGCACTGCATGAGACGCTGCTCAAGTGAGTTCCATGAAATATGGTTAGGGAGTAAAGTGTGTAACCTCTAGGCAGCGTGACTCTGCAGTCTCTCTGCTGCAAATGTCAAGTGGGTCATTTAATGTGCTGCTGCTGGGAAGCAATGTAGCCTAAAATACATACTTATCTAATCCTCGTGCTCCTTAAAGTTAAATCATTAACAGGAATGAGCCTCAAGATGGGCAGACAAGGATGTCAACACTGTCCTTGTCAGACCCCGAGGAGTCTCTGTCCCGGCTAAACTGCTGGTATACGTTTCTGCCGCTGCCTCTAAGCAGGAGAGACAGCGGCTGTACTCGCGGCGGTGACGGCAGACGGCCGTTTTATGATTCATGATCTAGAAACATGTTTTTGTTTTTAAATCGCTGGTCTGGAATGATATTATGAGACTGATGAAAACAAAAAACGACTTTGAATGTATGGAGCGTGTAACTTAGATTTAAACAACAACAACATAAAGCACTGTCAAGACGTGTTTACATCAGACTAAAGGTGAGGGGGTACTGCACTACAGAAAGTACAGAAACATCTTCACGTGAGAGCATACTGAGAGGAAGCCAGAGGAGAGAGGAGCATGAAGCATACGTGGCAAGCCAGAGATGTTTGAGATAATTACAGATTTGGGGAAGAGGCCTGAAAATCTGTGCACAGCAGATGAACAGTATCTGAAAGTCATGTCTAAAAGGGAAAAAAACAAAGCAGAAAAGACCTGAAACAGGACCTGAGACATGGATCTGGTGCTTAGTCGATCAGTCTACTGTTTACTAAAGCCTGATCACAAACAGTCTCAGTGGAGGGGTGGCTGTCAAGAAGCTGTTTGTAATGAAAGGAACAGGAGGAAAAAGCTGAAATACGTCAAATTACACAAGAACTGGACTGAAGAGCAGGAGGTCAGGAGAGACGTACAACAGGGGAGCTGCATTTCAAGCGAAGGTTTTGGGGATCTTGTCAAAAAGTGATGGAATCATGAATGCAGAAAAGTGCATCAGACTTTGCTCCACCACTCAAAATCATCTGTGAAGTCTCAGATTGGCAACTTCAGTTTTTAGCGTGACAACGATCCCCAACACACTGCTAATGGAATAAAAGCAAACATGGAGAGAAAAACACATCAGTCATCGATTGGCCTCCGCAGAGCACAGACCTTAACATTATTGAAGCAGTGTGGGGTTGACAGGGAACAGAACAAAGAGGAACTCTGAATGTCCTTTAAGAAGCCTGGAGAACTATTCCTGAAGTCTACTTACAGAAATGGGAAGAAAACTCACCCAAGTGAGTTCAGGCTGCTTTGAAGATCGAACAAATACTGACTTTGAAGCTCATTAGAATTGTTTTTCCCTTCTATGCTGCACTTCCATGTGTGTTTGCACATGTTTCAATCAATCCGTGCATCCATTTCCCAGCCAAATATAAAGATATGAGTGGTGGCTCAAGACTTTTGCACACAACAGGATCTCTACAGTAAGAAGGACATAGAATTGTGACAGAAATAGTAAATGCAAAAGGAAAAGAAAATGCCCACAAGTCAGGTTTAGCATTTCCGCACCAACACAGAGGAACTCTTGTCTGACCAAGTCCCTGCTAATGCTTTAAGCAAATATAACCAAAAATGGGTTTTTGACACAACATTTTTCTAATATTCATACAGCAGTCCTCTGAGGACTTAGCTCTGCATAGTAAAACTTATCCACTAGAAAAGTCTGAGTACGGTCTGATTGCAAAAGAATCATCTGAACGGGATCCGATCCAACCTGCAGCCACTAAACTGCCAAGATCCCAAGCCGAGCAGATCCCTGACCAATCCCAGCAGGAATGCGATCAGCCTAAGATAAAAGAGCAGTGGAACATCCACAGCAGAGGTTTTATAAGATGAGACATTCCTGAGAAAGGAGGCCCTGCCTGTCGAGGAAGATCTGAAAAGGGAGATTGTAGTTATTAAGCCAGTTTATGATGGTGTGCTCTGTGAGAAATACAAAGCAGGAGAAAGTGGGTAAAATATGCATGTAACAGAAAGAGCACAAGAGGGGGGAAATAATCCTGGTTTTTGGCAGGAAGAACACAATAAGGGAGGGATATTCCCATGTGTGAGGCATCAGTTTGGCGGGAAAACACTGCCCCCCTGTGTTTCAACTGTAAATAGCAAGTACAGCCAATGTGTTTCTTAACCGGAAGGATTTTTGATTAAAAGGTCAAGTAGCTTCACAGGAAGCGCACTAGCTCTATTCAGAGATTAGTCAAGGTGTTACAAAAGTTAGACATTTCTATCAGAAGCTCCCTTCTCACTGCAAAAATATAAATACCTTCCCAGAAAGTGTGTGTGGATCATGAGCATTTTGGACCCTAAAAATAGGATCTGTTACCCACAAGAAGAATTTACATAAACATATTTTTCCCTCCCTATTAGAAATAGAGATATCTTAGAAATATAAATCAAGCTGAACACAGTCTGTCAAGTGTTTAACTGCATAAATCACTTACTCCTTTGTTTTGTTATTAACAAACTAATATGTCAAAATAAATAGATACTTGGTCAGAAACACTAATAAATAAGTTAACGCCATTTACTGCAGTGAGTGTCGAGAAATACCTCGTATTTAAACGTTGTGTCAAGGAAAAGCTCCAGCAGCATCCTCTTGCCCAGCTCTTGGCTGGCCTGGTCACTCACAAAGTGGAGAACCAACACCTCTCCTTCCAAGAAGCGTCCGTGTTTCACCATGGACAGCATGGCCACTCGGAATTTATCCTGCAAGCTGCGGCTCTTGTCCACTTTGGTGAACATCATTAGCACGTGGTAATGTTGGTAACCAGCCTCACTGTCCGCTTCCCTGGACGTCAAAGCGTCGCCGTCTTCTTCTACGCCTCGCTCTTCCCGTCCTTGCTCCTTCGGCTCGTCCGGGTGCGAGAGCCTGGTGTCCACGGTGAGGTCTGCATCGTTTCTGTTGGTGTTGTGACTGGCCTGGGTCTGCTTGATCCTCTTTGTGGTGCTGGAGAAATTCTGCCTCTCTGAGCCAAAGTAGTAAAAAGCTACAACAGCGAGTGCAGCAGCCATCAGAAGCACCAGCTGATAGGACCTGAATGTACTGATCCTACCCATGATTCTGGCTACTACCCTTAAGAAGCCCATACCTCCCTTCTGGCGTCATGAGAACGGGAGCGTGAGTGGGAAGATTTTCAGCATTTCATGATCTTTGATTTCATAGATTTTCCACATTCTCCTGCAAGAGTAACAAAAACAAACATCTGCTTTAGTTTTAAGCTTTGGCGTGTACCATGAAACTAAATATCACCTATCAGCCAAATCTAAGTGAAGCATTATGACTGATGATCTATTCTGGCTAAGCCATTAAAAGATCTTTATTCCATGGTCTTATATATTCATCTTTGAATGTTTTTCCTTTTAATTTAATTAAATTTTTAATTATATAGCACCAAATCACAACAACAGTCACCTCAAGGCGCTTGAGCACTGCTATCCCAATCCTGGGATACGCAGCAAGATCCGGAGTAGAGTCCAGGGGCTAGAGGCGTTTGCTTTGGCTGTGTGTTGGGCGGCATTATTGTATTTCAATAATATTAGCCCCCTGAAAAACTGACCATACCACAAACCACTGTCGTGCTTTAACTTTGTAATGCTCAAACTGAGGCTTGTCTTTCAATGTGACACAACAGTGCTGTCAGTTGAGAAAGCATCACGTCAAAAACAAACAAAATCAGTTTATCATTTAGAAAAAGAATTGTTCTAAACAAAGCAGGAGATGGATACACAAAGTTATCACAGTGTTTTCAACTGTGAAGAAACAGAAAAGTGAGAAGTTGCATCAAAACATTCAAAGAGAGTCGCAGAGTACAGAACAAGCCTGGCAGCCTGTGAAAGGTTTCAAAGACTCTGGAAAGAAAACAAGTGAGAGATGTGTCTAAAGACCCCAGAACAACTGCCAAGGCACGAGTGAATGACTTAGCCAAGTTGGGAATTGTATTCTCAAAGAAGAAAATCAGCAGAACCCTGCAAAGGAATTGGACTGCAAGGTTGAAGATTAAGAAAAACTTGACTTCGGGTGAACAGATATCCTTAAGACAGACTGAAGTGTACTAAGAATAACCCGAAGAAAGATTATGCATAGTAGAAGCGTGTCAGATGAGAAGAAACTAGAGCACCGCAGTAAACATTAAACAAGCTGGTCTGCACAAAGCCTGAAGACCAAAGTCCATGCCAAAAGACCATCAAAATCTAGAGACTCACCAAAGAGACGAATAGGCTGAGATTGTTGAAAACTACAACACACTATTACCACCAAAAAAAGACTATTATCATCAAAGGAGCTATTAATTTTGACCCCGGTAGTTGTTTGTTAAAGTAAGATCATGTAGACATCCCAAATAAAACTAGGATGCTTGCTAAAAATTCCTTGTCCTGTTTAACAGCACTTAGGAAATACTTAAAAAGGCAAAATCTTTCATATAGGGGCTAATAATTCTGTGCTCATCTATGCGAGTGTCTTGATTTTAACATGTTATTCTTTGGATCAGTGCATTACATAAAGAAAATAAATCAAATTAAATATTGTTGTTGGGCAAACAGTGATTATATTCAATGTAAACACCAACTCTAACCCCAATGATACAAAATAAAACACAGAAGTGCATCCACTTGCCTGTCTCATGTTCTTGATCTCTGTGGTTCAACCATATCAGCTTATCCAGGGAGTAAGCTGTCCTGAGATCTCCTCGGTTTAAGTGGCAGCTTCTGTCTCATTTACTAAATGGCCTCCTCACGTTTTGAAAGATAAAACTAAAACAAACACTACGGAAACTTGTTGACATCCCGCCTAAAACGGGTGCTAAGCTAGCCAGCAACGTGCCTAGATGTGGGTCGTTGAGCAGCACCTACAGCGATGATTATTCAGCACACACATCAAGAGAATTAATCAGGGTTTGCTTGTTAAAATTGTCGCTGTATATGCGCAAATCGCTGTCGCCTGAAAACGATTTGTGTATAATAGCATAGTTTAGGGTAAGGTGGTAAGAGAATGCACTAACATCAGATGGAGAAGCCACCAGCTAACAGCCTAGCAACAGAATCATGTGACACAACCTTAAACACACCCACCTGGTTTCAGCCGTATTCCGACTCGTGTTGCCTTTATGTGGTGTGGGAAAAATTAGAGCTATTTACTCTCCAGGGCATTTCTCTTGTTTCAGCTTTATGAAACACTATTTCATTTATTTTACAGAACATTAGTCAAGTTTATTTATATATCACATTAAAGCACAACAGACTTTGAGAATTACCTCAAAATATTTAATTTCGAGATAGGCATCAATACATTTGTGTGCACTACCTTAGATTCCACCTTCAAAACCAAAGTGCCAGAATTTTATTAGTAACACAGTGCAGTCCACTATGATCAATATAATTTTACTCCATCTCTTGAAAAGATCAAACGTGCGGCATATATTTTTGACCCTGTGTGGATTTGAGAAAATCCAAAATAAATTAAAACTTGTGCACCCCCATTCTTTTTGTTTGTTTTTTTGTTTGTTTGTTATAAAAGGACAGTTCAAATAGGTCATTACAAGCCCAAAAATGATTATGAAATTAATGCCCATTTTGAGTGTATATTAACTTGTGACGACTGTACATGGGGGGGGGGGGGGGGGGAATTCTTAAGTACGATTCTACAAACAGTACCTGAAGTATCCAACACAACCTCACGACAGTTTGGGCAGTGGCATTGTTGTTCTGTGCTCACTGTTGTAGGGCTGTCCGGAGGAAAAAAAAACTAAACAAAACAAAACCCTCCCCCAAAAAAAACCAACCACCATCTATCTTTGGGGAAGATGCTAGCTTTTGTGGTCGCCTGATGTTTTTGTAGTTGTGAACGTTTACAGTTTTTTGTCTTTTCTGTTTAAGATTCGGGGACGCTGCTAGCATATAGCTAGCTCGACTATAGCACTCGCAAAAATGAATTCCAACACGCACGTAATCCAGGTGACAAACGTTTCACCGAGTACCACGTCCGAACAAATGAGGACTCTGTTTGGATTCCTCGGAACCATAGAGGAGCTCAAACTGTTCCCGCCCGAGTGAGTATTGTGAATTATGAACTGGTAAATTATCCTCTCCTCCACAATCTATGGCGGCTCACGCGGGGCTCTTGCTGAGGCCTACAGCATCGAGCAGGCCTCGCTGCACGGTAGTGCTAATGCTAATGCTCCCGCGTCTTTAGTTAACGTGGCAGCACTTGCTTCTCTCAAATTAGATATGCATGTATTTAACAATACTTCAATTCTTCATCCATACGCATCTGCTGATTATCGCATTTGTCGATTAAGCAATCAAAAAATTGGTAATCGTTTGTGTAAGTCGGTTATCTAACACATACACGGTAGGCAGCTATACATCCTGTTTATCGAGTTATCTGTGATCTCTCCGTCAGAAAACAAAGTCATAAAAATATACACGGGAGAAATAAGCATGAATGGCTTAATTTTAATAATCACCAGAGTTGCTCCTAATTATTTTGATTTCAAGTGAGACTTATGTGGCAGCTTTTCGTATAAAATGAGCTGTTGATTAGCATCCTAAACCAGCGACAGTGCAAAAGAACAACTAATTATGACTCTTAATGAGCAGTGGGACATTTGGTTACACGCCTGGTTGAGCTAAATTGGAATATTTCCTTAGGTGCATGCTTTGTTTAGATCCACAGTGGACAATAATGAGCTACAGTACACACTGCACAGTGTTTTCTTACCTTAATTCTCTCTGTGTTGTGTTTTCTCTGTTGAATTACACGTGGCTACTGGACAGGTATGAAATAATCAAGAAGGTGATTTTCCGGGTAGATGTAGTTGTAACAATTTAGTAACTGTTTGAAAGTTTGATCGCCACCAGTTTTATACCAGTATTGAGTTTTATCCTCATACTGTGGTGCTAAGGAGTGCAACAGGATCAGAAATGGCTGAAGAAAAAGGTTGTGTGTCACCTCTGGATGATACTGTGTTGTACTATGCAGAGGATGCAGGGAACAAGAGTCACTCCTGTGCTTTCTTGTCCCTGTGGACACAGACTGAGTATGAAGAAGGCATGTTGTCTCCCCTTGTTTGTATTCTTTGCACAACCTATCTGTATTTTCTTCCAGTGACTCTCCCTTGCCTGTGACTTCACGTGTCTGTTTTGTAAAATTCCTTGAGGCTGAGTCCGTGGGAGTTTCCCAACACCTGACGAACACAGTCTTCGTGGACAGAGCCTTGATCGTGGTCCCTTTCGCTGAAGGTGGGTGTCTGTTTTATTCCTTTGGCTGTGGTCATCTCTGAACGTACGTCATAATGCGTAGGTGTATTTGTTAGACTTGCAAACACTAGAGACATTGAGGTTTCTGTTTTTCCTACTGCCATGAGAAAGCAGCTAAGCTTTTCAGTGCTTGGCATTTCTAGGTATGTAAAAGGGAAATGTACATTTGTGTCTGTGTCTTACAATCTAGCTGTAAACTTCTCTCTCTGTTATTTGTGTTGTGGTTTTCATAGTGGACAAGTCATTTGCAGAGAGCCCCTTCCTTGCTGGCTGAAAGTGGTCCTCTGATGCCATCAGGAGATTAGAAAAAATAATGGCACCAGGCTCGCAAGCCCCTTCTCTCTCTTGTTCTGCAGTAAAATATTAACTTTTTTTTCTCTCTGTTCAAGGCATCTTTTTTTGAAAAAAAAAAAAAAAAATAGCCTCACAACTGCTTAATCAAATTAGGGGATTTGGGAGGGTGCAGGGAAATCTAATGTCCTCACATGTTGAAAGGATTTTTTTATATTCTCAGATACAATGTGTGTCATGTAGTAGGCATTCACCAAATAAGGGATACCCCGAGCAAGTCGAATAGTGTCAAGGCAATCCAAACATATCTGAACCATTTCTGATCCTCTGTTTATATTTTAACCTTCTGCGAATTGAAATTCGGCAGCAATGTGTTTTACTGTTGTCTGAGATACTGTGAAAGCCATCAGATCCACAGTGACATAGCAGTAAATGCTCTGCACGTACACATAGGTGTTTCGGTTATTGGTTGATTTGATCATGTTTTTAGGATCGGCTTGGGTTGGGCTGTGATGGTTGGATCGCAAACTCTAGGCCAGTAGGTGCAAGAAAACCAGGAAAAGAGTTAGGGTGAAGCTCCTGAAAACTGGTCTGATCAGCCTAATAAGAGAAAACACCTGTGTGGATGTTGAATCCATCCCCTTCAAACACACACACAAGTCTCCAAACTGAACTTTTTTTTCTTCTTTTTTTTAATGTAAATTTCTTTAGCTGGAAACTTATCACACAGCTACATTAGAGGGAAAATATGAATACCGGATCAAGATTTGGGTCTGTTTCCTTTTGTTAACACTAATCAGACTTTAAACCAATAAAAGAAAATGTTCGGGACATCCCTACACCAGCACAAAGCATGCCAAATAGAAGAACTAATCAGCTGTGCATGCTAGACTAGATTTTTGAAGGTGTTTGCCATCATCTGAGTTTTGGCCAGCGGGTGTTGTGGCAGTTAATTCTAATTTGGCTTTTGGTCATAATAAGCACAGAAACTGCCTTCGGCATTTACTTGCTTTATTTCCCAAAGCCTTGTATTACTGTTATTACTATATTATTATTATACTGTAAATTTGCATTCCAAAACTTTGACTAACACAAGAGATAATTATGGTTTTAAGCCTCTTGATGTTGCCGTAAAAATGCATTTTTATTAACTTAATTTTTTAAATTGACCCTCTCCAAACATGACTCTGAACGAGTTGAGTGAATCTCACGTTTAACAGTGGTGTTTCTTTTGTTGTTGTGTTTTACAGTTCTTTTTCCTGGTTCAGCCAGCCCTATTTACCAGGCCCCGCTGAAAATGCCACCAACAGTTTTGTCTTCTGCAGCCTTATCCTGTTTCTCAAGTGTCCTTTCTGTTGTGTGCGTGGGTGTGCGTGGGTGCATGTCTGCCCCCTCTCTCTCTCTCTCTCCCTCTCTCCCTCCCTCCCTCTCTCCTCCCTTCATAATGTAAAGAAACATGTCAGATTAAAAAATAGCCTGTTTTCAGATTGCACAGCCATGGATGATCATCTCATGAGATTTTTTTTTCTGTCATTTTTACCGTTTGGTTCTCTTCAGCTTTGGGAATATTTTTCTTATCACTACCTTTGCTGCCTGTAATTGTTCAGTGTAGATTATTGTTTATTTACTATATTTTTTGTGACATACTGTTGGCTAAAACCTGTCAGTACTGTATTTGATTAGCAGTACTTTACCTGGTTGTTAAGTGTTTTTTTTGTGGTGGGGTTGTACAAAATAAACAAAAAGAGAGAGAACCCACCAGAAAAAGGCTAGAAAAGGTCAAATGAGTAAGCCTTTTCTGTTTTTTGTATTGGTAATGGTAAGTGATGTTGAAATGTACCCTTGTGTCTACACCCAAATCATGAACTTTGTTTTCTGTATCTCAATGTTTTTGTGTGCTTTATAGCGAAGCAGCCGGCGCGAGTCGCTTGTTCATAAAACATCTAATGAAAGTTGAGAGCACATCCCACGGGACAACTGGCTGTGCTTGCTTACGTTTGGTTCATGACTTAAAAAACAAGTACAGGTGATAAAATCTTGGCAGTGTTGACCACAGTGTGTATTGTGACTTTGAAACTTATAGCTGCTAATCCTACAATCATATTCACAACAAAGCAAAACAGCAACAACAACAACAAAAGTCAGGGCTCAAGATTTACAGACAAGACAAAAAAAGTGGATTTTTGTTTTTCATTCTTTTACTACAGTGTAGTTAGACTGAGGTGGCTTGTCTGCAAGTCTTGTCTGAGTGTTGTCGACGTCGTCTTTGGAGATGTACTGAGATGTTCTTGGTTTTTCCTCCAGGAGTCATTCCCGATGAATCTAAAGCTATGTCGCTGTTGGCTCCAGCCAATGCTGTGGCAGGAATGATGCCCGGTGGAGGCCTTCTTCCGACGCCGAATCCTCTGGCATCTGTGAGTTTTTACATTTTCACATAACATATCATACAATAATATTTAACTGTTATTTGATCAGGAGAAAAAGAGATATTTTAGATGTTGATGATTTTCTAAAACTGCTCCGACCTTCTCTGCAGCCATCAATCAAAATTTAACTTAGAAATGGGCATGAATCTCCCTTATTGCAATAAACAAACACACAGCAGGCTTTTTTCTTCTTCTTGGTGGGATATTTGGTAACATTTATGTCTAAAAGCGCAAGAATTCATTCAAACTAAACAAGCTGCTGGTGGTTCAGAGTTAGCAATGCTGCTATTTGATCAGATTTAGCTACTGGACCACAGATTTTGACTAGCAGGCGCTTGGAGCCTGCTGAACACACTTTTCTCTGATCCATCACAAAGCCTTAGGCCCATTTGCAAGCACCCGTCTTCTCTCTAAAGCACAATTCTCTGAAAATAATAAAAACAGTACATCTGAAAGTATCCTATTAAAAAAATCCCCCCTCCAAAGCGTGCTATGCTTTTTACCTCTACAATATACTCTAGTGTCTATGCTCAACATTTCAGATGGGAGCGACACCATTTGGCGGTCTTGGAGCTCCTAGCATTGAGCAGATGGCTGCTATGGGAATGCCCGGACCGAACATGAACCCCCAGGTGAGGATCAGTTACCTTCATGCACGATCTGATATCCTCGTGTTGGTGTTGTTCCCAGATCATCATACTAAAGGTTGTTCCAGGATCAACATTGCAAGTGACCAATCAGAATGTTGTGATGTCATACTTTTGCGACTTCGGGAAAAACCGGCGTAAAACAAAAAACTGTACTTAAACTGCGAGAAACCGCCTTTGTCCGCCGATCAACGGACCCTAACCCTGACCCTTAAATAAACGCTAAGCAGAATTGATATTGTCCTTGCAACATTGGAATTTCATAAATGCACGAATGGGTTGGTGCGCAAAAGAATAACGTCACAATAATGTGATTGGTCACTTGCAATGTTGAACCTGGAACAACATTTTCATGATGATCTGGGAACAACACCAACACGACGATATCAGATCATCCTACCTTCATAGCGCCGTTTAAGTTCAAGCAAAAAGTCCTTAGTTCTTAAAATCATAGTAATATCCTCGTCTTCCTTTCTTTCCAGGCTCTTTCTGCAGATTTCCTGAAGCTCATGCAATCCATGGATCCCAAGTAAGAAAAGCGCAGACACAGACGGGTTGTGCAGTCCAGTCAGCATACATATTTATTTGAGCAGTGTCTAAATAATTGATGCCATTTGCAGATTGAACCTTGCAGCTGGATTGAACTTGAGTCCAGGGCTGAAGGCTGACGCATCGAATAAGGAGATTGAAGAGGCCATGAAGAGAGTCCGAGAGGCCCAGTCTCTTATTTCTGCAGCTATTGAACCAGGAAGTGAGCGCGGTTTCAAAGCATGCTTCAAATATAACTACCAGAAATGCTTGCTTCATATAGATTACGTGTTATCGGAAATTACTTCTCAGGTTACCTGTTTATTGATGTTTAGAGAGCAGTAAGTAAATGTATAATACATGTATAACTTTGTCTTTACTGTTGCAGGTAAGAAAGACGACAAGCGCAAACATTCCCGCTCCCGTTCGCGTTCACGGCGCAGACGAACCAGATCTCGTTCAAGACACAGGTAAAGATGCGTCTACGGCAATGTCGGGTGAAGCCTTTTAGCTTCATAATTAGTATATTTTTGAATATTAATTGTTTGTGAATGTGCTGCTGCTTATTTTGAGCAGACGTTCGAAGAGCAGATCTCGGCGTAGGTCTCATTCAAGGAGCAGGAGGAGGTCCAAGAGCCCACGGAGGAGGAGGTCCTACTCCCGGGATCGAGGCCGTCGCAGTAGATCTAGGTCAGCCGCACTGCTGTTATCCTGAGGAGCAAAATGGCTTCTGTGTTTCATTTCATTCAAAGTGTGCTTGGAGACCAGAGGTTGATCATTTCAAAATTGAAATTTGTCTAAAATATTTTTGAGCTTTGTTTTTTAATGTTGGCAGGGGGCAGCTCCAGGTTTTGAGACTTTTCAGGCATGAACATGTTTGGTAATGTTTTTGTTTGCTTTCATCTCGTACAGAGACAGGAGGAAGGAGGAGAAATCCAAGAAAAGATCCAAGACTCCCCCCAAAAGCTACAGCAGCGCCAGGAGGTCTCGGAGCATTAGTCGGTGAGTATTCTTGAATACGGTGCGATAATATGATGAAATGCAGGTGAGTCTATTTACAGTGTGAAAGACCAGAAGCTCTAACTCTTCTGTAGACAGCAGAAAATCAAGTCCTGAATAAATGATGAGGATGTTTTTATGAATGTTACTTATTTTACTCCTTTGTGTGTCTCAGGAGACACAGGCGAAGTCGCAGTGCTTCTCGCTCCCCTAAGAGAAGGGTCTCCAGGTCTCCGTCCCCCAGACGGTGAGCTTTCTCCATCTGATGTACAATGAAGTTTATTGTGTGGATGCCCTCAAAGGCATCCACACTATTGAGTTCCTGTTTCTCTTTATTCTTATACTTTATTCTTCAAGTTGCTCCGTTCTTTGCCGCTTAACTACTTCCACAATTTTTGTGCAATTTTCACCATTCAAATTTCACAAGATTCTGCTATTTCTGCTCATTCCTGCTATATCTTTTTGTACTTTTAACTATTATACTTTTTAAAATATTAAGCTTTTTATACAATGTTTTTGCCCATTGAAATGAATGGAACACATTATCAATGTGGTCACTTGTTTCTGCTCGCCGGGCTGAGCTGTGTTTTAGCTCAGTGAGATGAGCAGCCGTTCTCAGACTGGGAGGCCCGGGTTCAAATCCCGCTTATGGCAACATTTCTTTCAGTTAACAGTTAAACGTTTTTAACTCTTTTCAGCAAAATTTTCAGTTTTTTCTGCTGTTTTCAGAAAAAAAAATCTCTTTTCAGCAGAAATTTTGCTCATTCACCTCTTTTCAGCAGAATTTTCAGCCTTTTCACCTCTTACCAGCACAAATCTCAGCTGTTTTCAGAAAAAAACCCTTTTCAGCAGAAATTCTGCAGATTCACCTCTTTATCAGAACAATTCTCAGCAGCTTCTGCTCATTTCTGCAGAATTGTCAGTCTCTCCACTTATTTGTGAGAATGAGTTTAGCTCAGTTAGATGAGTAACCGCCTTGAGACCAGGAGGGCCAGGTTCGAGTCATGCTCACGGCAACATTTTTTTTTCACCACTTTTCAGCAAAAATTTCTGCTTCTTCACCTGTTTTTAGCAGAATTTTCAGTTTCTTCACCGCCATACAATTTTTTTTTTACAACTTTTCATCTTTTTCAGCTATTTTCAGCACAGAGCTTCAGCGTTACGGCATCCACACAGCATTTTCGCAGGAAATGCAAATTTTTCTAGTTTAATTTTGAGTGCCACAGTTTAAAAATACTTTTGTTATCTTTACAGCCACAAGAAAGAAAAAAAGAAGGACAAGGACCGTGAGAAGGAACGGGACCGAGACAGAAGGGAGGACAGGGACCGCAGCAGAGACGAACGCGAACGCTCCAACAGTAAGAAAAAAAAGAGCAAAGACAAAGAGCGAGATCGGGACCGCAAGTCCGACAGCGAGAAAGGAGATGTTAAGGTATGTAGAGCAGGCACTGTTTAGAGACAGGTGGCTGGATGCTTTACTCTGCTCGTCGTTAACGTGATTAAATGCGGCACAGGTGACTCGGGACTACGATGAGGAGGAGCAGGGTTATGACAGCGAAAAAGGAGAGGAGGAGGAGGACGAGAGGAAGAGCGACTCCGACTCCATCTCGTCCCCGAAAAGCCAGGAGGAGATGGAGAGATCTGAGGGCCAAATCCCCAAAAAGTCCAAACTGAATGGAGACGATCACCACCAGGAAGACATGGAGATGAGCGACTAGAAACGTCCAAACCAGATAGCATCGTCTTTTCACTGTCCTTTTTATATTTTTAATATAGGCCACGATATGTCTGTGCCTGATCGCTCGAAGTTAAACAGATTTTGTCTTAACTGTAGAAACACTGCAAAGGAGGGCAGGCAGTGGGGTGTACGGAGGGGAGGGGGAGGCAGAACTTTTGTAAAGATATAAGAAACAATTACTAAAATATGAAGAACATGAAACCTGGTTTTAAATTGTCATTGCTGTACTTTTTAAAGATTTTGTTATTGGAGTTTGTTTGTCTTTCTGACAGTAGAATACGCAGCGTTTTCCTCTAAAAACGCAGCATCTGTAAATATTTTACTGGTCAGGACTTTGTCCTCATTCACACTGCTCGTCGTTTGTCACTCACAGTTTTATTTTTTCCAAACGAACCGTTTTGCTTTAACTGTGTAACACACCCAGCTGTGTTTCATCTCTACTGACCTATTTACAACCCTTTATTATTGTACATTGTAGATTGAAATGTGTTGTGACAATGAAATATGTTGTCTGCAATAGAATTTCCAAAGGACACAAATAAAATTGGGGTAAACTGTCAACTTGCGCCACAAGGGTCCTTATTTTGAAAAATAATTGCTACGATGGGATTTATTCTGTGGTTATGTTCTGGGTGCCTGGCAACTGTTAACCTTCACTCAGGTGTTGTCGCGTTATGGTTCAGTCCTAATCTCTACATTCATGGAGTTTGTTTCCACTGAAACCTGAGGGACAAACTATACATGCTCACTGTTGCCATGTACAGTGACTTTGCCTGAGAATTAACCAGCTCAGTGCATTGTGTGTGAATAGGAAGTTTGCAGAGACGCATCCTTATTTAATGAAAGAAAAGTACTACATTAGAGGCATGCATGCAGTGGAGCCAGCTAAATAAATAATTTTTATTTATTTTATTTCTCTCAACCACTTACTTTGCAGTAGTTAGAACTGTACAGAGGGTGGGGGTGCCACAATTCATATTTGTAGATAAAGCCTTCCTCCTGCACCCATTCTTTATAAGCCCCTCCCACCTCAGGTGCAAGTGCTTGTTTGTCAAAAGTAATTTAATTCTTAAACTCTTGAAACAAAGTAACCCTTGAAGCTTTTTTCCCTGAACTGGTGGGTGTCTGACTGTTTTAGGCTGCGTATAGAACAAAATAACTAAATGTGCATCAGAATTAGTGAGGATGGTCTCTGCCTGTGCAGCTACCCTTGGAAAAACCTGGTAACTGTTCCAATGGTCATCAAACCACATCTTTATTGATATGTACTGAGGTGTCAGCACTCACCATTAAGGGTACAGGACAGGTCGTCATGTTTTACTTTTTATGTCAACTTTTTCTGCTTTGAACAAAAATATTCTGAAAGGCCGCTGCGGATTCTCTTTTCTGCCCAGTCAAGCTAAAAACCAAACTTCCTATCGCAGCTCCGTTTTAGTTGAACAAAAACTGAAATATTGACTATTTGACAACCACGTCTTGGTCCCATTGTCCAGTAAAACAAAATAAATACTTATAAACCCACAAAGGTTAAAAAAGAAAAAGTGTAGGATGCCCCAGAACGAGCTCAGAATAAAGGAAACCCAGATGAGGTGTCGTATCCGTGCCATGCATGTTTTAATACGACCAAGTTAGAAAAAACACAAGAGTGCAAACATTATTAGATATGTGGCTTTTTATTTCGGTACATTTTATATGAAAATAGTGTCGCAGACTTATACAACAGTTTTTGCTGTACAACCGACATTTAAACATGGATGAATCATTTCCTACAGAAAACATGTCAAATCCAATCAGCTGAATTGGGGAAGGAGCATCAAATAAATGTAAAGCATTATGTCAGTGAAGAGGCACGCTTCCACTAGCTGCGCCTGCCTGTACTATGGAATGTGAAAAGTCAAACTGCATTTGGTTATCATACTAAATATGCATATGTAAGCACGGTGTTTCAATAATCAGGATGCTGAACAACTCTGAGCCACCAGTACAATAGCAACATCCCACAGAAAGCTGTCTGTATCAACATTAAGAGCTCATGAACCATAGCAGCACCTACGAAGACTCCTTAGAGTTAAACCCTTCCTTCCTTCCTTCCTTCCTACAGACTGATTTTGAGCTTTTTCACACAGCTGACAGGTTATTGGTTCCACACATCTCCAGGGAGTAGAAAGAAAAAAAATCCAACAAAACAATTAAGAGATTTTTTTTCTTGTTAAAGCAACATAAGTATGTACAAAAAAAGCAACTCCCACCATTTACAAACCAACAGTCTCAAATTATGTAACATGATGCATAAAAATAAAAAAAAATTACACAACTCTTCTTTTTGCAGAGGATGTCTGAAACCCATAAACACGTAGGAATAAAAAAAAAAGTAAAAGACAAATCAATAACTGAACATTTATTTATATAGTGTGCGGTGGAAATGCCTGATTTTTGTTAAGTGTAAGAAAAAAAAGGGGCATGAATGCTGTACTTACTGATTCCCAGACACCTGCTCACTGTACAATCCCCAGAGTTGCTCTTTTAGCAGAACTGTGCGGTTGGTTACACAGTTAAAAAATAAAGAACAACAAAACAATCTGATGAAGTAAAAAACAAAAGGCTGGGTTAGCCTGACTTACACTGCCCTGTCGCTCAGAGACTTCGCAGTACCATTAAAATCTGCAGCATCGCTGCCGCTGCCGCCATTAAAAGTTAATATTTCAAATGCAGGTTTAAAGATTCAGCTTCACAACATGAGAGTCTAAGAAGTCAGCTGGAAGGCGAGTAGGTGTAGTGGATCCAAATAGTGCCTCAAATATTCACTGACTGTGCCAGTAAAAATCATCGCACACACGCACACACACACACGTTAAAAATGTGCACAGTTAAAGTGGAATTCTACGGAAAACTGATTTTTTTAAAGGATTTTTATCTACAAAAAGTACTCAGCCTTATACAAAACAAACTTCTCAGAGGATTATAAAGGCCACATTAAGAAAAAACTAATTAAATTAACCTCACATCCCAAGAATATCGTTGAGTCAAATGTCAAGCTTATTCTTGGCATTTCAAACTGACATCCAAATTAAAATAACAGACCTTTCACTTTCTTGTTTACTTAACATGGCCGTTATAATCCATTGTATATATTTTTTTATATATTTTTTTTAAGTAACACTTTTTTAGTAATAATTCGACCCCTTTGGACATTTACATTTCATCCTTAATCATTAAATAGGAATAGTCTAGTGTGTTCTTTAATAGCGTTCTTACACAGGCCTGTAACATAGATTAGGACATAAATTATTATATGTAATTTAATAAATGTAAGATCATAAAATAAAAAAAAGGCTGATGATTTTTCACGAGTGTTTTGAAAAGTGAAAAATTGATCTCAAAATCAATTAAGTGGAATTCCTCTCCAGCGTCTCTCACAGTCACTCAGTGCTTTAACTACACATCAGTTTAAAACAGTCCCTTTATGAACATTACTTACATACTTAAATACAAAGCATCAGCTGTTTTTCGTACTCGTACTGAATATACAGAAGATTCACCTGCTGTGTTGTTTCTCATTAACTTCAATGCCCCTTCACTGATGAGATTCTCACAGTCACCTGCACTTCCTGCCTCGGACGCTGCATCGAATCAAATCTAAAAGGTAAAGTTCAAACCTGCGACACGAAGAGATGTCGAACAACCCGCTACCTCTGATTTAAATTTAGGTGTGTTAGGCTGGTCGTCGTCTGTATTCAGAGTCGGGGCGGGCGAGGGGTAGTCGCAAAACGCAGTTTTTATTCCTCGTCTTTTTTGTTTTGTTTCTTAAATTCAAAAAGTACCCTCTGTAGCATAACGTTGCCTCGTTGCTTGTTTGCGGTTCAGTGTCCAGTGTGTGAGGTTAAAGGTCAGGGAAGCGGCTAGGGTCTTCTTTATAATCATTGGGAATGCTAAAAATGGATTCATCAAACTCATCGTAGCGAAACTCCTGAAACGTCACCGTGGCCGTGATCGTAGGAAACACGGGGATGTCTGCGGGGAGCCGAGAGCACAATTATATGGATGACACGAAGAACACATCACACGAAAAAGTCATGAACAATCGGCAGACTGTTTGCAACACCATTAAAACTCTGCTTACCGAGCTTGACGGGAAAGCCAGGGGGGAGCTTCATCTGAACAAACTCCCTGAGTTTATTAAAGTGCTTGAAGGGTGCAATCACTTCCAGAACATTCAGTAACCTGAGGGACACGAGAACCCAAATCAACAAACAAAAACAAAGTCTATTTTACTAAAGCATTTAGGTCTCGATGAATGAGTAATTTCCCCCTTTATCCCCACTAAACAAGCCTGAAAATACCAATAGAAAATGATGCTGCCTGCTTTTTAATAACCACCTGGAGGGCAGCTTAAATGAAGACTTACGATTCGATGCTCAGAGGGAAGTCTTGACTCATGGCTATTGTGGCTTTGAAGTTTTTCTTGCTCTCCTTGCACACCAGCTCTCTTCCTAGATGAGGAGCTCTGAGACAGAAAATGTTATCCCACGATGAAGGCAGTTCAGTCAGGAAGAGCTCACAGCTCGTTAATGCAGACATGGAAAACTACCAGTGTTCTTCCAGTAACTAAAACATGTCAACCTATGTGAATATTGCATTTGGCACACGTAGAGATTCCTGCTTTATTTATTCCCAAACACTTCAGACACCTACTTTCCATTGTCAGCCGTGATGTATTCTTCCCAGGATATAGTGTTGGGTGACGGGGGGGGTTAGAGATTGCCTTCTTGCCGGCTAAAAGTCAGAAAAGAGATTAAAAAAGGTCAAAGGTAAAGTGTAAAATACGGGTCACACTTAAAAACAGTGAGTGAAACTAACAAAAAAAATGTTAAACTGATCTAAGTTATGACATACAGATGTTTTTTGTCATTACTTTTATATCAACATTAGTGTTTACATACACTCCTTTAATTTTCCCCCACAGAGCAATGACATACACGGCACATGCCACTAGAGGGCCCCAGCGCATCACTAAGCTGTACACTTTTATGCCGACATAATTAACAGCCATCCAACAACAGCAAAGTAACTTTATATAATAAGCTAAATGTTAGCATGGTATTAAAGCTAAATCAGTAATTACTAAAAGCGGGAATGAACCAAACTTAATCGAGAAAGTCCTAAATCATTGATGAAAATGTTAAATCTTTAGTTAATTCAGCGGGTGAGCGTCACAAACGGTCACAGAGAAGAAGAAGAAGAACGAGAGTTGGTTGTGCCGGCCTTGAAATTAGATCCTATGTTATTGTTCATGGTTAATAACAACTGTGTGAACCAGTGATCTTAACTGAATAACCAGGAGCTGCACAGTAAACAGCCTTCAAATGTTAAGCTTTGTTGAAATTCAGCTGTAACGCTGCCGCCATTCACCAGATCATTTTTATCAGCTGAAGTGAGTTACTCTTCCCACGAGCAACGAAGGATCAAAGAGAACTTTCTTCAAAAGAAAATTTTTTATTTTTTTTTTAAACAAAAAATTGGAAAACGTTTGGCGCTTGGCCTTGGACGATCTGTTCTGGATGACTCTGAACTACGAGGTGCTTTGACAGTCTGCTATTCCTAAATATTAGCTCCTGCCAGAGTTCAGACTTTTTAAAATCATTATTAAACCAGCCGATCTCTCTTTTGTAAGCTGTGGTGGACTACGACAACTAGGGCAGAAGAATCTGAAAACAGGTTCTGGATGACGAGACGCCTCTGTGCCAAGAGATGGCTGACATAAGGTGTGCAGCCTTATTATGTGCTCGCTCACACTGTGGACCAGGCCTGGCACATTGTTGTGAGGAGGACAGAGTACACACAGGCTGTGGAGACCTTGATCTGCTGGCATGCCGGACCTGCTCCCCCATCATTCCACGGCACGGGGGGGGTTAGCTTTCATCCGTGCGATCAATAGCGTCCAGCTCTGTTCCAAAGCCTCCCACGCTCTGCCTGTGTCCACAGACTGACTTGTTCTCTCCTGCTGTAGTAAACACCGTTGCGTCACAGCAGTGCTGCTTATCTCATCCACTTCCCATGTATCATTTTCCACAGGTGTGGGAGGCGAGACTTTTCACATCAAAACTAAAACAAAAAATTATATCCCTTCAAACTGTTTCCCCCCACTTTAAACAAGAGCAGGCACCGATTCACATCAGCACAAAGTTCTGACACACAACAGAGAACACTTTGATGAAACAAAGCCCAACACAGAACACGGGACGGTCAAAAACACAACAAAAAGCCGTGAGCGTCCATTGTGCGTCGAGAGGCTTTATGTTCACAGAGTGGTTGTGTTTACGGCTTCCTCTCGAACATACTGTAGTGAGGGGATGGTGGGTGAGCGATGAACAGCTTAGTAGCTTTCACCACTGGGGGGCAGTGGTAGGATTTGAATCCATGCAGAGTGGCTCAGGGGGCATTCGTTCATTCTGTCTTCAAACAAATAAAAACATCAAAGGAACATCAGTGGGGATCCAGTCAGGAATTTTTCAATAAACCATACAAAGTGGCTCGACAGGGTCCGTTTCTGTAGGATTTATCTTTGTATGGATACTAGGGTGAGGAGTACTGTGAGGTTTATTTTGTCTGAGAGGCTCGTGTCCTACCCCAATGTTCCAGCGGGACAGGACAGTTTCAGGATTGGACTGGTGGTTACGCTGCAGGTACAAGTAAAGACAATGTTTATCGACAAAGTGCTGGAGGTGTACAGGTGCACTCGATACACGGGCGCACTCGATACACGGGCGCACTCGATACACGGGCGCACTCGATACACTCCTTTATTGCTCCCAGAGAAAACTACCAAACCTTTCCCAAAGACAATGATTCATGTTAGAACAAACTGACCGAGTTAAAGAAAAAAAAACTGTAACACAAATTTAACGACTTTAACTTCACTGCTGAATGAGAAGCTGTGGGAAAATGAACTAGAGGAGAAATGTAAATTAAGTACATTTCAGTGCCTATCAAACCTGCAGCACTGTATGAAATAAAAATGGTTAAAAGAAGTATGGTGACAAACGTTTAGTGATGAAAACTGCATTTCCTGGCCCAAACCGAGTCACCCTTCACAGATTCAGATGTTAAGCACCTTACTTCAGTTTACTACCACAAACCTTTGGTCTCCACTTCCCTTTTCATAAGCGAGAGGTCTTTGTTAAAATGTACTTAACTCACCTATTTAAATCTTATCAGGACCTAAAGTTTGAATTATTGGCAGCACGACCACTTTGAAGGATGCCTGGATGCCGTTACAGGCAGCTGTAGCTGGTAGCTGTCTGCTAGTCTCCAAATTCAAGTCACTGAACTGGACCTCCCGACTATGATGCTTGTGTATTTTGGCTTGATGTGCGGTTAACTTTACAGTGTGTCCAAGAAGTCTGCTAGCAGGATACTAGTTCATTTGATGACTGTTATTGTGTGCTGCTGCAAAATAAATAAATTGAACTGGAATGTTGCATAGCACTCCATAACTCTGTGCCTAATAATATGGATGCAGATAGCTGAGCAGCTTTTTGGCCATAGCTCATAACTTATCAATCCAACCTCGTCTAAATATGCTGAAGGTTGGCTCTAAAGAATCGACATGGTGATGCTATAATGCTAAAGTTAAAGCTTCAAAACAGGACTTCACCTGCACATAAAATAGCCACAGGAAGACTGTTTTTGTTTTTTTGGTTTGTAAGTTATCAAACAAAGACACATAAATCTTTATTCATGTCAGTGATGCTCACCTCAAAGTTCTGCTCTATGAGGTTCCCTCCTTTGCTCAGACTCTCCATGATGGCTTTGTTCCTCAAGATGTCCTCCTCGCTCAGATGCTCTCTCCTCTTCCTGGACTCGAGCACCAGGCCGTTCACAGAGTAGAAATCGGCCAGAAAGTTTCCCACGCGCTCCTGGAGATTAATAAACAGTTAGATAAGTTCCTGGGGTCATCACTGCCTCTCTGATTTATTCACCACCTTTCCTTCCTGGTGTGGGGCTTACAACAGGAAATATGATATGTCGGCATTGGAATTTGAAATTGCCAATAAATAAAAACGATGAAGCTAAAGAAGAAAAACAGCTTTGTTATGAATTAACACCGAATAGTTTACCACCGAACACTGCTCAAATTTCCCCGTCGGCAAAACAAGGCCATCGTCTTATTATTTTAGTAAGGACTCATAAATACACACACTTAACAACATTAGCAAAATCTGTTTATGTTTCATGTGTCTGAAAGAAAAAAAAGGTTTTTGTATCCGTCCATATATCTGATGATCATCAAATACATGGTATCGGTCTTAAAATCTCATATCGATCAGGCTTCAGTCCTTTTAAAAGGCTGCTGATGTTCTTTTCAGGTCTGTTTTTTTTTTTTTAAAGAAAACAGTCAAAAACAAAACAAAAAAAACACAACAACCTAAAAATGAGATATTGCAATCAATGTCACGTTACACACGGATATATCTGTGAAACCATAAGTAAAGTTTAATTTCATCAGCTAACTGAGTTATCAAGTACAAGAACTGGGTTCAAAAATTGACTACAATCATTATGTCTTAAACTTTTAAAAATCCCTGAAGGTCCACAGTCAGAGCAGAGTTTCTAAAAGCTGACAAATGACACCCACCGTCTTGTCTTCCCTGAACAGCCAACCAGTCTGCGCCCTAGAGAACGTGATGGATTTGGTGGACAGTGTGGCCGAGTACACGTCGCTGCTCATCAGAATATCCACTTCTTCTTCTGTTTCCATCTCTGACTCCTTAAAGTGTACAATAAATAAATAAATATAGCACATCATTATGCATCATGCATAGTGAACACTGAACAGCCACATCCTAGTGTTGGAAACAATGATGTCAGTCGGTTCCTCCAACTCTTTCTGCAGATTGCACAAGATGTTGAACTGTTGTAGTTTCCCAGAGGGTTACATCTGTTAACATTTAGATGCCCTGACCTTTGGTCTAGTGCTGTCATCAGGTCAAATATTCCTGCTAGAGATAAGAAATACCAAAATATTAGGGGTGCAACGATGCACAAAATTCACGGTTCGGTTCGATACTTTGGTGTCACGGTTAGATATTTTTTCGATACAAAAAAATGTTCATGCCTTTTTAATTTGTCATTTATTAAAATTATAAATATATATTTTAACTCAAAAGTACAGCTTTTAAATGTAATGTTGCTGAAACAACAAAGTAATAAAAAAAAATAAATCTATCTGATGGAGAAATCCCTCATCTTTGGAAAAGAGAGTTTATTACAGAGAAATGTCTCTTTCCAAAATAAAAGCTATACTATACGCTTCTTCTGGGCTATATTCTCAGCAGCATATTAAACATATCAGGAGGAGAATCATGTGCTAACGGCTGTCTAAATGACTCGGGTCAAGTTTGTAGCGTGCTTGTTGTTTTTGTCTGCTTCCACTTGTCTTTGCACTAGGATGATGTCGGAGTAAATGTGCAGTCATATTCGTTGTGTTCCCACTAGTGCTGTCAGCGTTAATATCGTTGAAATGACGTTAACGCCACAACACGGCAAATCTCGTTAACGAGCTACCGCGGATCTCATGCGTGGGGCTGGACGGCGTCATCGTTAACGAGCTAACTGCGCTAACGCACTAGTTCCCACCAATGTAATTGAGCATTGCGTGGCACATCCGACATACTGTTTTACTTTTGTCCATGATGCGCTTACCTTCAGGGTCATACTTCACATGAAAACCAAAATAGTTCCAAGGGCCAGATCTGAATGAGGGTGGAGGAGGTTCAATTTGCCATGTTGCAACGAGCATAGCTTCTGTCTCGCTAGCTTGCGCTGCGCTCAGTGAATCTGCCTTCGACTACTCCGCCTAGGCTGCACTGTCGAGCGCAGATCCACTGAGCGCTCAACACAGACAGCACCGTCAGAAGGAAAGTTGATCAAATAAATTAAAATTTTGTATTGTTCATACATATGTGTACCGAACCCAAAGCACTGTATCGAACGGTTCAATATCGATACGAGTATTGTTGCACCCCTACAAAATTTGTAGGGACACTGTTATATAATTTACTTAAACACAACTAAACAACTTTAGATTTCCACTGTAGAATCACAAACCTTGCATTTTTCAAATCAATGACAAAACTTCAAATATGCTGCTTTGTTCTTAACAGACATCACAAATTCAAGGGCCACAAGGGTTTCACACACCTCATGGTGTATCCGCTGGTAGACTTTCTGTTCATTATCCAGCACAACAAAAGACTCTGAGGGAACAGCATTGCCGTTAAAGATGAAACTGAGGTCACCCCGCTGGCATTTCATGTCAGTGAAGTCTATCAGGGTTGTATCCAGTCTGCACAAACACATCGTGAACATACACAGAGGAGACAAAAATGAGGATTATTGTGAGCTCAAGTTAACTTTTCAGGCCAGCAGCACAACAGTGTCAAAACTGTGAGCGAAGACAAAACTGTGCTCGATGTTACACTTTTGAAAGGTCGGAGACAATGCGTATGGTAATCACCGCCACGGGAGTCCAACAGCACTTTTCAAAATTTTCTTTGTGTTGTCAGAGCGGGTAGTCCTGAAATAAAGCGTGACGGCAAAGAGAATAAGCGATCTGCTTGTGAAGAATGCGCACAAAGCGGTAGGTGCTACGGGTAGGTATGATAGGCCTGACACGCTGTGGAGCTGGTATGTAAATGAACGTGCTGTGACAGTTTTTTTTTCCTTTCACGCGCTCCGTCTCTCGCTCTCCCTTTTCCTCCCTACAACTTTGGCATAATAAGAGGGCATTTTGAATACCAAATTAGACAGCCAGGAGCGGTTTCACAGAATAATGACAAGCTCCACATCAAGGTTACCTCATAAAGAAGAGTGAAGACGCACGCACACACACATTTGGGTTTATATCAACACAATCTATTTGATTGTGTTGATATAAACCCAAATGTAGAGGCATAGGTTTACGTGCGTGATAAAGGGGTAGCAGGATTTGTCATATATGTATGAAAATCTATGTGCATATGCTGTAAATGTAGAAGCCAGCCCTCAAGCCTGCATAGCGTTCGATTTTTGGAGCACAGCGGCATATATTCCTCCTGTAGATTCACTGTTGAGACTGTGTCAGCATGTGTCACGGTGTGATGAATTTCTGCTGATGCTCTTTGTAAGTGAGCTACTCAGCACAGTAGACTGTACAGTAGCTTCATCTATGAGACTGTGATTTAAAGCGAAACGAAGAAGGAGGAGTTGTGCGCACAGAGGGATCGCTGTTTGGCTTCCTCGTACTGCTCATACTGCAGGCGCTGATTTCACACTCTAGTTAACAAAACTGAGAAACTGGAAGTAGAGAAAAGAAAGACGAGAGGATGCTGTGTACAGCAGCAGTTACAAATAAATCAGCAACAAAAACAACAAAGTGCACGAAGAACAGGCTTTCTCTGGGAAATGTTTAATAAGGCAGGGCTCGCATCTTCTGGTTTACTTTAACAAGCAGCTTGAGAAGTGACTCTTAGTTTTGAAATGTCAGAATGCTAATTAAATGAACATTTGTTGACAGGACTCGCCTGATGTTGATGCCTTGTTTGTAGATCTTGCAGGCATCTGAAGGCAGGATTCTGGAGAGCAAAGGCACTGCAACATGAAAAGATACAGTAAGGGTGTGTAAAACGTCTAAATTTAGAAAGCACATTTGAGGAAAAAAAGCTGCAGATTTCAAAGCTTTGGTAGCATATAAACCTGGAAACTAGAGTGCCACATACCAGAAGTAGTTCAACAGCTAAATATTTAATAACTCACAGTCCCTATTGTGTTAAGTAACTGAAGGCATGATACTCGACTTGCTGCTCCAAAGTACAGAAGAATAGTTGCGCATTCAAAAAACAACAGAAAATAAAGACCAGTCAATAAGCAAGATGTGCATCTGATACAAGTCTGTTGTTCTCCGAGCACAAACCTTAAAAATATAATTTTCACATTAACTTTCACTATTACACCGTCTCAACTGGCAAAAATATATCCTTATGTAACTATTTTACATTTTGTTACCATCACGTGTGTATTACACAATCCTATTCACCTTGTCAATAATTCACAAAGACACACTGAGTACACAGAAATCAGCCCAGGCCTACAGTCCTGGGTTCGGTCTGCAAGCTAAGCAAATGCTGATGCTTGAGCTCTATCCCCACACACTGTGCTCCATCTGTGAGGTCCGCTGTTATGATGTTTTACCTGATGAATCTTTGAGTACATGTATTAGATCATTAAAGGTGAGACATCCATGTTAAAGGATGGCGTATTGGCTCATTTCAAACAGGCACTGTCATTTTCAGCGTGACGTCACTCAAAGTCCCTCATGACACACGGTAATCCATCGGTAACCACGTGAACACTAAGTCTGTTCTTCTCCCTCAGATTCCTTAATGTTCGTTTTTCAGAACGATGACATGTGATTCATTTCCACAGTGGATCAAATCTGAGAAACTGTCAAAGGAGAGCAGACAGAGAAACTCGACTCACCCCAACTTTGGAAGTCCCAGTGAAGCTCCAAGTAAAAGTCTCCGAGCTGTGAACACAGATAAAGAAAAATCAATAAGGAGTAAGGCTACGTGTTTCTACTGCTGATTATTTTTACACCGATCTGATGAAAAGGCCGGAAACCCACAATGTCAGAGTCTGTCTCCCAACACTCTCCAACTTCCCTCTCTGTGCCTCGCAGCCACCAGATTGAAAATAAATAAATAAATAATTAAAAATACTCAAAAATAAATAGTACTCCTGCTAAGTTACACCACGAGGACGATGGTTTTGATAATGACAGAACAATTCACCCACGGTAACAATAGTGACATAGCGAGCTCTATGCAACAGAAAAATTAATGAAACCACAGACTTGGACACCAGATTTGGTTTTATTTAATGAGATTATAAAAGTAGCAAGCCAGCGTTTCACTTTACATCAAAGTATAACTGAGCCTCTGCTTCTTTACATAGCAAATCCCACCTCAGTACAGTCTAATTATCTTGTAAGGCTTGGATCACCGCTACGATCGGTGGTCTCAATCCACACGTCAGTAATGATGTCAGGCTGGCCGAGGACCATCACTTCCCAGAGCTTTATAATCTCAGAGAGATGATGACTCAAGAAAATCGCCGGTCTCATCATCTCAGGGAAAATACAGCCTCCGAGGTCTGTCAAGTACTCGAGACTTTAAACTTTTACAGTGAGGGAGGAAGGTCAGGTGAAGTGGTAAGTTTTATTGAGTGAGTTTTATTTGCTCGTGTCCTGTTCTTGATCTCCTCAGCATTACTGCACAGCTGACCTCGAGGCCAAAATCTCTAAATGACTAACGCCTACAGTTTGGCTACATAACTTCATGTTTAGCAATAACATCACAACAACACTGAAAAAGGTTCTTACTCTGATAAACATGTAAGCCAGTCTGTCTACGTCTAAACATTTACAGAATGTATTTAAAAGTGATATAAAAAGGCACAAGAGACCAACAAAGCTAAAGGGATCATTTCACCCTGATCAACATGTCTGTGACTAGTTACATGTTTACAGTTTGTACATATGATGTCATACCACGCGGTCACAAGAGCATCAAGATCTTCCACTCGCACCGTCTGATAATTTGCGTGTATGCGTCCTTCCTGGCTCATTGCAATGACAGTAATTTGTGAATGACAAACCTGAATGAGGTGTGCTAAGGCTGTGCTTGCAGAATAGATCCCAGTGAAAGGAAAAAAACAGGACAGAATTGAATGAGAGCACTCTGAGAGGTAAAAAGATCTGATGACCGTAAAACAAGATATCCCATCAAAGGGTCAGGAGCAGCAAGGACGATCAGAGACATTATAAAAGAGAGAAATGGTAGTCGAAAAACCCTGTGGTTTAACGGACACAAATGCAAAGCAGAGACTCACTGCAATTTCATCTGTGTAGTGGCAGGCATATCTACTTGTTACAATAAAAAGGGCTGGTTTTATTGGTTTACTGAATTAATTAGCATGACATTAGTGCTCCGGTGAGAGTCATCGATGGTGTCAGCACTCTGGAATTAGCCATTATGAAGCTGTACAAGTATAACTTGAAGGTAAAAAGACTTTTTAAAACTTAATTTGAGCAAATGTATTTTTTTAATAGTCCACTGAGCATTTAAAATAAAGTTACGGCTCCAACTCAGTTTGTTCAGGGCAGAGGCTTCAAAATAGCGGCCAAAAAAAAAACAAAAAAAAAACAAACCTGTCAAAGCTGGGTGCAGAGTGGCAAAACTGGCTTCCAGCAGGACTTTAGGACTACGTTACCTCTTTGAGGGCTTTCAGCAGTTTGGGCCTCTTGTCCTCCACGCTCTCCCTGGACTGTTGCTTCAGCTTCCTCAGCAGCGCTGTGACTGAGAGCGCACAGAAACATGAGCAGAAAAACAGATGAGAAAAAGTGACACACCAGCTTTTTCTATACAAAAACATATCAAAGTTTAATTTAAGGTTATTGGATGGCACATGATTTTTTGCCATGAATATTTTTTATAACCCTGTTTTACTGGATCTGATCCCACTGCTAAACTTAATAAATATTCTACTGTGAGTTGATGAACCATGTTTTAAAAAAAAAAAAAGTTTAACAACCATGTTTTGGCAAATCTGACCATTTTCTCCACACGCCCTGAAAGACAGGCTGTCCTTAACCTCCTAAGACCCAAACTCTTCCACGGCATGCATTTTTAATTTCTCTTTGATATTTGGTCACATTGGGGTCTGATGAATGTAAAAACAAAAAATTGCCAGATTTTTTTTTACCTTATTTTTATTTTTAAGAAAAATAAGAGCCACATATGAGGATAAAATTAAAATTAAAATTTTGATACAACAGTAGCAGTATAATGTCCTCGTAAGTGGATATCAGGCCCTTGTAGAGCAAAATTGAGTATTTTGGTCTAAATAACCCAAAATGTGATGTTCACATATGTGTTCGCCAGCTCCTAGGAGGTTAATCATGATTACTTGAACATTTCTAAAATTAAGGGTGCTGGGCTTCACTTCCATATGGGCATCTTTCAAGATTTCCCACAATCTGAGTGCCTTGCAGAACATCGTCAGTTTTATTTTAAATTACAGGTGGTGATCAGACTGACAGATACTGTGCTTCTTTCATGCCCAAAAATATCATACCATCTGTTTTTATGCTGCACAGCAAAGGGCAGACCTGCAATATTGGTAAGGTTAAAGTGTAGGGCAAGACATTTTTAACGTACAGGAAATACTGTGTGCTTAACGGTTTCTCTAAGCGAATCGTGTCAACAATGAAAAAAAAGTGCTACAGGCTACAGCAATTTTTACTGAGATTTACCAGCTTCCTGGAGCCAAATGGGGCACCCCCAGCATCATCCAACCAACCCTGATGCATAGCCTGCAGGGATCAAACCGTTACAGGAAGTTCAAAGGGAGCAGCGATGGCAGATACAGAGCTGCCTGTTAATGAGCAACTCCTTTAACCTCCTTAACGAACTAGGGGAGAGGAACGCTCACAGGGGGCTTTTAGCCACGACGGGTCACATTAACAAGCGTTCTGCAGCACTGGCTGCAGGAGACTTGTGCAAAAGAAAAGCAAATTTACAACTATTTAGATGTTATGTGATGCTTATTAGGGAGTGGGAGCATCAATTGCTCACTGACATAACTGTGGTGCTTTTGACGAAGCCATGAAGGGAATAAATGACAACAACTATTCCAGTGATTAAGTCATGGAAGCAGTTATGGAAAAAAGGGGGGGGATATGTTTGGCCACTGAGAACCCGCCCGTCCTACATTTTAATAGGACTAAAAGCAGCAGTGCCCATATGGCATAGTCATCAGCCTGACCATCTCCTGTGCCCTTCTCCATGTCCACGTGGCGAGTCAACATACACAAACGTGTTGTTCATATTGTCTAACTGGTGCTCCCCATGCAGCAGCACAGAGGGGCAGAGGACTCGACGGTAAAACTAGGCCAAATGAGAGCACAGGAACGCACATGCGCCAGCCGGCACAGACACAACTACAGGATGAGGGTGTCTTTATGGCCTGGCTGCCTAATGAGTGTAGACAAGCTCTGGATGGGGCTCCTCCTGATCCTCACCGCCTCGCAGCAGGACAAGGAAGGGAGTAAAATCTCACCATCTGGTCACAGACCACCCAGCCAACACAGACTGAGAAACCGATGCGGGCCGTTTCGACACTAAACCCAACTGACTCTCCACGCTGGCACTAATTCACCGAGATACTGATCGGGGCACTTTGCTGGCGCTAATTAGTCGAGTGATCTCAGCAGTTTCACCTCCACACTAATAAAAAGAGACAGAGTCAAGACAAAAACTTGCTTTTACATTACCACAAAGGGCAACTATTTAACAAGATATGCAGGTGGACGGCTGCTGCTGGCAGGTCTCCAAGAATGTGGGAAAAGTTCAAGATGACACAGGCCAGAATATTAAATGGATGCGAAAACTCGCCGAGGTCGACAAATTTTGCAAGCTAACTCAAACAGCCGAGTTAACTGAAGATGACATATCACATGCAGGGAGCTTGATTCAATTTAATTTCGTTTAAACGCTCTGAATCATATCAGGAAAATTAAATTTTTAGACATAACAAATAATTACAAGCTGAAACAGAACTCTGTTGTTCTTTATCCCTGCAGCCTGTGCTGTCATATTTTATATGCACAATAATTTTGCTCTACATTAATTTGTCAGTGAGGTTATAGTGAGGCTATAAACAAACCTTTGTTTGCAAATAAATGTAGAAAAATTCACTAGTTACAAGTTAAAATCAAACCATGGCAGCTTTTAATTAATAAATAAGACAATGAAATTTAAGAATTCGTGTGCTTTACTATGGTCTTAATAAAAAACAACAACAACTTTTCTTCCTTCTAATGCCACACATATCACCCGAAAAAGAAAAATGTAAAATATCATTCAGTCAATCAAGATAATAATATTCAGAAATAAAAATCTATCCAACTGAAAATGTTCAAATATGCTGGTGATAGTTAGAGGTGGGAATCACCATACATCCCACGATACAATATTATTGCAATTTTTAAAAATATTTTGCGATATTCAGATTCTGTACATAAAGGTAAACTTTATCAATATTCATTTTATCTAATATCAAAGTCTCACACTCAGTCTTTCTCTCATTTCAGTTTTATTGTTGACAAACTGAACGGTTTGTATTACAGTCTAGTCCAACTTAACTGAATCAACCATCTGGTACAATTATAGCTATTCTGAACTATGCAGTTTATGAAAACTATGCAGCCCCTTCAGCAACTGAAGAATTTGAAAGTAAATTAAAACAAAATATAATTTTACATTAAATAAAAAAGTTTTAAACTTAATTAAAATAAAACTTGTCTTAAATTAAAATAAGTAAACTGTCATGTTTATTGCTGCCAAAAAAAAAGTTAAACACATTTGGACAGTGAAGGAATGTCAGGATTCTTGCTCAGAAGTCAGAGCATGTTCCAGTCCACAAAAACTTTTTCTGTAACAAAATATCGATTTCTGCTGTCCCTGTATCGATACATTATTAGCAAACAAAATATCACGATGCTACATAGTATCGATTTTTCCCCCACCCCTAGTGATACTGTTGTTGTTGGTGTCTTTACTTTTACAGGAATTCTAACCCTGACTCTTCTGCACAGGTTGGAGGAGTAATATAAATCTCCTCATTTGTTACTGAATGCTGCCTTGTTTTGATTCACACATACACTATAACAGGTCTTTCAGGTCAGTCTGAGGAAATCGTTAATAGCATATACTGCAACATATACTGATAAGAAGATGAATTTTATGGATAATGATGATTCTATCTACAAGAAAGCCAGTTAGTGATTATTTGTTAGAAAGAAGGGAGGAGCCTTTGTATTTAGCCAAAACATACTGGAAAGATTTCATAAAGTTCAATATATCAGTCTGGTATGGTAACCTGACTGTGGAAAGAGAAAAACAAATGGACGTCAGAGCAATGGGAGAATCAAAAAATAAATAAAAAAATCATTGGTCGAGAACAAATCTAATAAGATAAGCTCTTCCGTCTTAAGGAAAACCCGGTCATTGTTGATTTTGTTCTGATGTTGAACTTATGCCCTCAGGGTGATTTAATAGTCAGGGATTATTTCAGCCAAAAGCAATTAGTATACAGAAAAATAAGACGCTGTGATGTATTTCTATTCTGTCTGTATGAATGCTGCTGATTGTTGGCACTATTTCTATTATGAAGTGATCTTGTGTATGTATGACTTGATAATTCATGAGTTATTCTACTTCTAATCTATTCTAATGCCTTAATCATGGATATTTATAAATGACTCTATAAATTTTGAATACAGGAAGAAACCATGTGAGAAAAATCTCAACTCAAGCTTTTTACAAAGACACAGAAAGAGAAAAGGATCTTATTAAGCCAAACTTCTTCAACTTAAACTTTTCTTGCCAAGTCTGGTTGTTTATTCAGGCTAGTGAGACCATTACTGCCTGACACCCACATGAAAAAGCAGCTCCCTGCCTCACATACAATAATATGACTGCAACTCTCTTTGAACAAGTCCCTGAAGCTGACAACACAGCTGTGTGGCAGAGAGGCGAGCGAGGACTGAAATAGCTCTTTCTGAACCAAACACATGACAAAAACTATTTCTGAGCCGCATTTTGTCTCCTCGTTCAAACGGAAAGCCACACACCCGGCTAACAAACGCATTGTGTCGCAACAACCGCACAACAGACGTCCACAGTAAATTGTCACTTCTTCAACTAAAAACAACAATTAATCACATTCAACCAAATGTTTCCTTAGAAAAGAAAGAATTTATGTAATACAACCTGTGAAAAACTACTAAAAACCAGATTTCAGAAACAAAATGTTATCCTGTTCTCAGCACTATCCAGACCTTGATGTTTGCCTCACTGCAAAACAAACAAAAGTTCCCAGGTCTCCACTTCCTTCTCCAAGTCCTGACAAACGCTGAGTCAGCTCACACTGAACAGAGCTTTGCTAAGCCTGTGAAAAACATTTATTGCACTGTACAGAGAAAAAAAATTATAAGCTCCCTTCAGCACCTTTCTCCTCTATATCATCATGACAGCCAAGTAAAGTTTTAGATATCACATTCCAAGTGGGAATTTTCTTTTAAATATATATTTTTATTGTGTGTGGAGTCAGCTTTTTGTAGCTGTCACAGCAGTGGCCAATGCCCTGCACTCTTGGATTAGCATTAAAAGACCTCAGGCAGGCAGAGTTAAACAGTCCTCTGTGCCTACGTGTTTTTGATTCAGCGTGAAAGAAGCTGAAGTCTCTCTCGGCTCTCCGAGCCTGTCAGTTGATTCAGGTGATCAGCACGCTGACCTGACCCAGGAGTTTAAAATCCTGCCGAGTTTTGTGTTTCCCTGAGTGCCGTTCTATAGAGAGTTGGACTAAAGCCTCGCTGCGCGTGTACAGGGGAAATGAATGTTAGCTGCACCAGCAGGGAAAAAAAGGAGCAGAGAATAGAGAGCTACACCTTTCTTTAAAACCTTACTGCAACATGTACCTGCACGGTCACCTGCACAAGAAACCTGCCAGCTGTAAGATGAAATGTCATTAGAGGTTTCAGTCAACACAAATACTTTGAGTCAGTTCATTAGAGGAAGCAGTCGATGGAGGAACTTAAAGCTGCTTCTGTTTATGACGTAACATTGGTGCAAAGTGGCTGTGTGGATACATGAATGAAAGAGCAAGCTCTTTCATTCATGTATCCACATGTACTAGGTTAGCAAAGTCATTTTTTAACTGGAACTTATTAACTTATATGTAAAATTCGAATGCTGTACTTGAGATGTTCCAATAGCTGAGAATGAAGTGGGCCAATCAGCACCTAACCTGGGAGTTCTGTAGCAGTAGTGAAGGGTTGTAAAATAGTTTTAATGCATTCACCACAGCTACAGACCCCACCACAGTGAACAAACCTCAAGCCTTCCTGTTTCTGCCATCAAAAGCTCTAAATAGATTGCAGGTGAAATTCACTAGCAGAGCACTACTAGCAAAACTGTAACAGCTGTCGTTCAATCCATTCTCCCTCAGTCATTACAAAAAATCTAACGTGACTTTTTGTACAGTGCCGCAGGTACTCGTGACCGTGAAATAATACAAAACACTCTCACTGTTTCAAAACAAACTTTTGGGCCATTATGAAACGTGGGACAAAAACACGTGTGATATGGGCTTGAGCATAATCAGCCTATCAGGACTGAGGGAAATATCTAATGAATTGCTTTTCACTGGAATACAAAAGCCAGAGGGCCTTGAGGAATGCCCCCCTCTGAGGGACAAAAGAGCCAGGCCGGTGTGGTGGCCTCACTGCGAGGCGGCCGCGTGGAAGAATGTGCAGAGCCGTTTGTTGATTTGTATCTGTTGATGAAAACTTCTCTCTCTCGCCTTCTCCCACTGGTGCAAGCCTGATGCCTCGCTTTAGTAAACGAGTTCACTGACCAACATCGGTTTCAAACCTCTGCGTGAGTGTTTTATCGAGCAATGCCAGAGATACTTACTCATCTGTCGGTCTCCGTAGCTAATGGCCTCGGCGAGGGGGCTCCATCCCTGAGCGTTCTTCACCTTCACTGGTGCATTGTGGGCCAGCAGCAGATGGGCACACTCTGCAAGGAGGACAGTTAATCACTAAACACCAAAAGACAAACAGAAGGACAAACTGAAAACCCAAAAAGCCATAAGGAATGTGCCTAACACACGACTCACGAGCAGTACCACAGACCTAATAGTTTTCAGTTTGGCATCTTGACTTGACAACAGGCTGAAGGATGATTTCCTGACCAGAAATAATCTAAAAATGTGACAGCACCCAAACTTCATAGTCATAGATATTAGGAAATTAATGTTCCAGTAACTAATGATAAAAAATACACAGAAGTAAAAGGTGCTTTGGGGTATGTTTTGTTTTTTTATGTATCTTCATTTGCCATCCGATTAATATGCAGTAAACACATAATACAATATATGCTGAAAACAAAACAATAAAAACTTTTTAAAAACACTACATTGATATTTTTATGGTGACTGCTTAATATACAGAAGAAAAACCCTGCGTCCAGCTCTAATCATGTGTTCAATTTTCAAACCACAGAGGAACCAAACAAAAATGAGATGCAACAGCTTAACTTCTCCTGCTCTGCAAGTTTTATCTGATGTGTTTACGTCAAACTGACTACTCTGCTGTACAGGTGTCATCTGTTACATAGAGCACATTTCTCACAATGTATCCAGGGTGTCCAGAGGGCTAGTTTGTGTATAGAACTGTAACCAAAAAGCCATATGGGACCTACAATTATGCAAGACTTGGAATCTTTCCTTTTTTTTTTTTTTTATCCTGCATTGCTTTAAATTAACGAAGGATTCTTAGAAACTAAATTTTGAGCAATAGGAAAAGACATCCCTTGGTACCATGTAGTCACCCTCCGAGCGATGCTTGAATTCTAACACCTGGAAAACAGCCAAAGAGCTTCGTCTCTTTTCTATGGTGAGATCAGCAGTAAGTGCAGCACAAAATCCCTCCGCTCTCCGGGCAGCGTGTAAACAAACTACAGCCAGCCAAAACTGAAGCCTGTTGTTCCGGCTCAGCTGTCAGTTTTGTTGTGACATCACTCATTATAATGTTGGCATCTGTACAGCTCTGTCCCAGCACTGGCCCGAAAAAGTCACAGTCCTAGAAATGCTAAGCAGGAGCTAAGCGCTAATGGTCCGCTGCTGAGTGCATGCGTGGGGCCTTTGCTTGTTGGAGCCGGAAGTTATATTAGCTCGACCGGTCTTTTTAGTCATGGGTTTATCACGTGAACTCATTCAAATCCTCCTGACTTGTTTTTCTGCATAGATAATAACAGCTATCAAATAGTTCACAAAACCACATGCACCATATACATACTCCCCATGTTTCATTAATGAGAAAGAGGGTAACACAAAGTCTTAATGACGGGGGGCAATACAATCTGAAACTCTTCCTTATTAGACGCATTAACCACACAACAAAGAGAAGCACGTCTCTCCCAGGAGTGTAGTTAGAGAAATAAAAAGGGCAAGATGTGACATCAACCAGTTCAAACAGTTACGTTCTCCTCATAAGCAATTAACAGCAACACCAGTTGTGTATAGTACAGCAGACATCAAGATGGGAGCATGGCAAAGAAAATCGAGATGAACGGAGACGCGGCGCTGGGAAGTCATTATGGTCACACCAGTGATGCAGAGTTTCAAAGACTTGGCTCATTACTGGCTGTAATGGATTTTCTTGGTAAATTTCTGCTTGATGCTGAACGCTGTCCAAAAGCTGACCACTTCAAAAAGATTGACTAATACTGTTCATATCGCATGCTTGAATTAATTAAAATAGCTGCATTGGTAACAGGAAGACAGCTGAAAAGTGAGTGAATAACACAACATTACAGCAAACCCCAGTCTTTCCATATTAGTTCAAACTGTCACTCAGCTCCGGGACTCAGCCGCTGATAACACAAGTTGATATGGAGGCAACACAGGCAAAGAAACGGACAAGAGCATGCTTTCTGATGTAAGCTTTGCATTTCCTCAAGGCTTTGACCTATATATCCCTCTGCTAAATCCAACGATTGTGTAATGATAACGACAACATTTAGCAGACATGCATTACATAACCACGAGGAGAACAGCCAGGCCGTGTGTCCTGAGCCCCACACCTTCAAGCTTCTGGTCTGAGTTTTGTGCTTCAGATGCAATAAGCAGTGTATAGTGCGGCATCATGGACACACTTTTGTTTTAAAGGCACACAACACTTGAGTTCTATGCCTTGTTTATGATGTGAATTAAATGCAGAAACTAAGTTAATCACCTCGCACTTTAAGATAAAAATTACAAACAGTTGCTATTTGAGGATCGACTAATACATTTCCATTACTTGTGAGGTAAGCAGGACATCACAGCACAATTGTAGCTACATCATGTTGAGATAATGAAGGCTTTTTGTATCAAATATGATAGGATACAACACTAACAGCAAAGACACGTGGCTGTTCCACTGACTAGAGTGTTTGTTTAAACTTGAACATCCAGGCAAACATTTGTAATTCCAGGTTCAAGCACTTGTCTCCTGTTTGCTCTTATTGGTGGAATAATAGCATTTGTGACGCATTCAAGTTGTTACCAACAGTTAAGTAAAGACTGAGCTATGATATTGAGCCATGGCTGTAGATGAAATGGCTTCAAACAGCAGCAAATGAGGATCGGTTTAAAAGCAGGTCAGGATGAAGGTGGCATGTGCCTGTGTGTGCCAGGCCACCATTCGGTTTCAAGGACAGTTTCATAATCAACCATCAAACATTTTCTCAGAAAGACACACACAGCAACATGGCAGCTACATCCACAGAGGCACTTTCAGAGATATCAAAGACTTGCATTTCTCTCAGGAATAAGTAACAAGTCAAACTTTTGGAACAGCCGAGAGTTCTGTTTTCTTATCGTAACAAAGTAACATGCAGGACCTTTTTAGTCAATTTACACATTATCATGGACATGGTGCTCAGGTGGAGACAAACAGATACTGTTTTATCTTTCACTGGTCACTACAGAGTCAAGGACACAGACATACACACCCACACACCTTTTTTATTTCCTTTGGCTCTCTCCAAAAGTATCTTACCTGATAATTCTGTGACCTGAACATCAGATTTTTCCACGAGATTCCTAACAAATTACATTTTAATACAATAATGTTTTGATTAGTATATCCAAAATGCTGCAGCAGACTAGAAAGAGAGAGGATATTTGACCCAAACGGCTTCTCTTCATAGGCTCCCTCTTAAATCCAGAATCAAATTTAAAATCCTTCTCACAAGATACAAGGTCCTGAATAATCAGGCCCCATCCTATCTTAAGAACCTCACAGCACCATACCCACCCAATCATGCACTTTGCTCAAAGACTGCTAGTTTATTTGGTTGGTGGTTCCTGGGATATTTAAAAGCAGGTCCTTCTCAAATGGTAAACTCTGAGCACACAAAGCGCTTTATACAACTGACCTCATTCACCCACTCATACAAGCACTTTTTTTCTATGCTTTTTCTACGTAAGTGCTTTCTAACATTCACAAATATTCATACTCCGATTAATGCATCGGAGTTAGTATCTTGTCCAAGGATATTTGGTATGCAGCCAAGGATCAAACCACCAACCTTCCGATTAGCAGATGACCTGCTAGCTCCCCTAAGCTACAGCCTCTCCTGTGGAAGCATCTCCCAGTTTGGATTAAAGACAGAAACTTTCTCTACGTTTAAGATTAGGCTTAAAACTTTCCTTTTTTGATAAAGCGTAGAGTTAGGACTGGATCAGCTGACCCTGAATCCTCCCTTAGTTATGCTGCAATAGGCCTAGGGTGCTGTGGGCTTTTCATGATGGCTGTTTCTTCTTCACTCACTATGAGCTTACACACACCACTTTCCATTTCATCCTTAGTTATTGTGAATCTCTTCCACAGTGTGTTTTTGTCCTGCCTTCCTCCCATCACTCCCAACCTACTGGTTCTGCTGGAGGGTTCTTCCCGTTTCTTCTTCCCACTGTCGCCAAGTACTTGCTCAAAAGAGGTTGTTTTCTGTGTATTACAGTCTACCTTGGAATATAAGAGCATCTTGAGGTTACTGCTGTGGTAATTTGGTGCTATATAAATAAAATGAAATTGAATTTTACATAACCATGATCAAATCATGACAAATTTGGGATCACTTATCCCAATTTGGGCGGCATAGCTTCTATACAAAATGGCTATAATGTACTGCTGTGTGTATTTAGTGTTTTAAATATAAACAAAGTTCGCTAACTGGATAAAATGACATTTAGGCTGCTTGTTATTAGCCACCGTTTGCTGTCTTGTTCGATCTAATATGCACTTGTGTGAGCACTGATAAAGGAAAACTCCCTGTGGGCTGCTGGGCTGATTGCACGTGTATCAGCTGCACAGACGTCCTGCTTGAGTCGCATTTAACTCATGAGTAAGGGAGCAGGATGGTGATGTAAAGCACTTATCTAATGCTACTTGCTGTGCACTGGCTACATATGGGGCTTCTGTCGACAGGATCTGATTGCTGTTGAAGCTCCCTACCTTCACCCTACAGTTTTGACTAAGTCTGAGTACATTTTAAATGTTGATCTGGCTTTTTTTAACCATTATTTACATACTCAGCAACATTTGCAATAGTGGATTTGAGTCAAACAGGAAATTTTCTTTTCCTGTTTGACTCAAATCCACTATTTTAATCAAAATCTTAAAATGTGCATGTGTGTGCCACTTTAGAGTAGATTTTTCCAGCCAGGGTGGCCCACTAATGTCAAACACTCACTGGAACTGTATCTTTCAAAGCCATTTTTAGAATCTCACCATTTTATCTTTCATTCACACCCATTGGACAAATGAAACAAAAAAGAAAAAAGAAACAAACAAAAAAGAAACAAAGAGTTTTCTTTCAAGGCACATGACAGGAAGCCGAATCCAGACAAACTTACTCCTCTGACAATGACGTCAGCTTTCAGGACTGCATTATGCTCTGCTTTGGATTTTCTTCGTCTTTTACGTTAGATATTCCACCTGTGCAACTATTCCGGTCATGCAAACGATCACACAGTAGACTGCTGATATGCACAACTGTCATTACCACAATGGCGGACATATATGCAGAAAAGCCAGAAACAAAGAGAGCCTTGTCCTCTGCATCCCAACAGGCCGGCCACACCCAGGCTGTGATCTCATGCTGTAGCCTTCAGTCCGTCTGGCCTGAGCATCCCTAGAGGACCAGGCAGCAGCTCAGGCAAGAGACAGGCAACCTCATTAGCAAAATCAATTCCGTGGCGTCCCGTCCACGACAACACTTCGGTACTCTGCTATCTGAATTACCCGTAGGTAGTGGCAGAGCCATCACACTGACAGAAATTGAGCTGTGCGAATGTGAAATCAATCGAAACCTGTGCTTCAGTGACAAACACCACAAATGACAATGTGCAGCACGGGTAACCCTATGCCTGAATGGCTGATCAGGAGCTGACTGCAAAAAAGGCTAAATTAATTTTTCAGAAGCATGTTCTGATGTTTCCTTGTCATATTAAAATGCAGGCATTGAGTCTCGAAGGGACAGCGTTTTAATGTTTTATGTGGATGCTTTCAGTCCAGCCAGAGCAATTCATTCTAAAAACAAACTCATGTAAGATTCCTACATTGCCTTGATACATCATGACATATTCATTATATACTCTGAACTCACAGTTATTCTAAGACGCCCAGATCTCACTAATGTGCAATTTGTTATATGTTCAACATTCTGAGATAATACACATTGTTGTAGCCTCTGAAACACGTTCACCTCTTTTTCACAAGCCAATTCGAACCGATCACAAAACCAAAGTAACCTCTTTGGTGCGAGAGACACTGGCAGGTAACTAAAAATAACAGACTAAGCAAATATTATAGGCACTGAAAATTACATCGCTTATCTCAACTAATTACCTCCTGTGCCAGCGTCAAAATTAAAGTCTTTCGAGCCGGCAGTGTTACATCAATCAGAATGAGACTTTAACTACTGAGAGAGGCCTAATTCTTGCACTATCATCATTATCCAGTACTCACTGATTAAATATGATCTGATAATCCTTTGTGAATCTATAAAGTTGGGGAGAAAAGAAAAATCGCTCTTAACAGATAAAGAAGGAAAGGTCTCTTCTCTCGTGATTTTGACCAGGAGAAAATCCATTAACACAACCTCTTTATTCATGCATGAGCATCTTGCCTTCTGGGATCTATGTGGTGATCTGTGACAAATGTCTGGTGGTGCTTAGCCTGGCAAATGCACACACAAAGGGAGGGAAATAAACTGAAACACACACAAACAAAAGATGTACGGGCCTACAGAGAGGCGTGTTTAAAAAGCCACGGAGACGGAGACAAGGAGAGAAACCAAAATAAAGCACGTGGAGGTAAATGTTTCAACACTACTCACCTTTATGTCCCATCATGACAGCAAGATGCAGCGGTGTGTTTCCTGAAGAAAGGGGGAAAAAACAGAATTTGTGTACTGCATTTAAGAATAACAAAAACAAGCGAGAGACTTCGAAGAGCATTTTGCCTTTAGGGCTGTCACAGCTGGAGTGAATTAGATGTTTAATCTGGGAGGCAGCCTTTGCTAAACTCCAAATGATATGGTAAGTCTGTGCTCACTGTGCCTTCTCCTACCATGACGGCAATACCACTGATTACTACCCAACTGCACCACAAAGCAAGCTACATTTCAGAGGCAGGCACATGGTCTTCTAACAGACACAATGTATGTGTTACATGGTAATAATTCAAGAGAGAAATGATATTTGTGGCAGGTGTGCAAAAGCCTCTACCTACTATCTGGCCAAACTATAGGACCAGCTCCTTCAGTCTTTCCCTTACAGAGGAAGACGGAGGTAGGCACGCATCCAAAAACAACGTGGGGTAAATATGGGGAAATGTGCCAAAGCTGGGGTTCAGCGAAAAATCACAAGGGACGCTGTGATGAACAGAAGAAAGATTTGTTTTCTGTGTATATGAGGATGTGAGGTCTGAGTTCACTTACAGCCACCACTGGTGGCACCTTTCCACGTAGACAGCTTCAAATAAACCACTGATATTTTTTAAAGCACCAATCCAAAGTCAGCTGACGTAAATGAAGTTTAATCTGTAAACAAGCTGCATTTTAACTCGTCAACAATGCAGTGTTACGAAATTATTGTCTGGATTCACTGGGACTATTTCCTCCCTCCCACAAGCAAGTGGAAAACAATTGTTTAAAAGGTATTTCTTTAAGCAACAAGTTTTCTGGGAAAAAAAATCATAACAAAACAGCAAAGTGAATGGATGAAAAATAATAGTGTTAATAAACATATCAAACAAAGCCTGCCTTACTTCAGTGATTTGATGGTCCAGCTTCAACTTATATCCACTAGAAGATAAAAATTTATGTGAATAAAGCCACGAATTCAAGATACTGAGCCCAGGTAACCAACCAAGAAGGCAAAAAGGCTTAACAAGTTCAGATTCTTCAGCATCACCAGAGTAAATGCCCTCCCCTTCTGCTACGTTGTTTCATTACAGCATGTCAGTGTTTTGAGGACAGAACACATTCCAGAGCTGACAGTAAGCACAGCCCATCCTTTTTTCTTTACATGCGAACCGGAACAAACCGTCGCTGTAGATCTGTCAGTTAGGAATGCGTTGATTTGGAAAATGTGGCGTTATCTGAACAGACTTTGCACTGCAGATGAGTTGCAGTCAAGTCTGGGAATCCCAAAGTTTCGCACAACACGCCTTGATGCGTTAGCCATAGGGCCCTGAACCAACTTATCACCCAGTGTTTAAAGATGACTCGTGTCACAAAGAATATGTGATAAATTTGAAGTGTGGACTGAAAGGCCGCTGGGACCTTTCCTTATGCAGGCTTGAAAGAAGTGAATTTGAAGAAATTACAGGGTATTGACATTAAACTGCTCCTCAATTTGGACATCAGTTATCTGGGCCTTGGCAAGAAGAAACCTCGCCTACATCTAATGCTGCCGGAGAATGATGGCCTATTAGCTAAAACTAAGCTTCACTGGACCTTGAAATTGGCAGTCCACTGTGGGCTTTTTAAAGGCAGCTGAGATGAGCAGTTGTTAAACTCACCATGGACGTCTTTCTGGGCGATATTCTGCGTCCGTATGAGCGAAGACAGTCGTCGGACATCTCCCTTAAATACACATTCGTGCACCGGAAAGTCCTGCCCAGTTCGGATAATGGGGTTTTTGTTGTTGTCATCGATAACATCGGATGTTGACAGTGTGTTGGTGTTAGCATTAATCTGCGACTGTTGGTTCTGCTGCTGCTGCTGTTGTTGTTGTGTGGATGAAGACTTGATTAACTTGTGGTTGCTGAAGATTTTACTCGCTCTGCTCTTGTTGTTCGTCCTGGAGGCTGTAAACGTCCCGGTCGCAGCCTCTTCGTCGGGCTCCAGTAAGTCCTCGTCTTTGCTCGGCCTGTGGTCCTTGCGCAGGGAGCGGACCTTCTCTCCGGTCATTTTCTAAACGGTCGACGCTGACGGAGCAGAGGGTGTCGTCGCTGACGATGACCCTCCGGGCGAACTGATGCGATTCGCCAGTTGGAAGTCTTCGCGCAAACACTGGAAACTGCACAACATGAAAACACTTACTTCTCCCACGGACACACAAAAACCACAGTTTGCTTGAGGACGAACAAGTAGCACCCCCCTCGTGCCGGTTTCTTATGAAAACAAACAGTCCACTCTCCTCCTACCGCCCCAAACTGTCGACGGCTGCAGTACAACATAAGCGGCTCCAGTTGACTAGTACGAACGCTTCGGCTGATATCTTCCGGCTCGTATTATCGCGAGAGTTTGGGAAAGGTTATTACCGGCCACTCACTGAAGCCGCTCCTATTCTATCAAAACACAGCCTACAGTAGTGTAAAATAAACAAATTTTCTATTATTTTACTCACGTATTTGAGTTGAGTCCAAATTTAAGAGCCATATATTTTACATTTTAATCTAAAATGACATCTAATATAGCTACACGAACACCAAAATCAAACTCCCACGCACATCAACTACCCATCAGCTTCGGCCTTGTAACTGAAAGCGTTCAGATTGCTCGCGAGTAACCAAAATCCTCAAAAAAAGAAAGAAAATCCCCCGAAAACTACAATTAATTCTCTCAAAGTCGTTCCTCGCTCCTCTTTAATTTTTTTAAATTATTTTTAATTTCATTTTACTTTTTCCAGGCTGTTAATTCTGCCGAACTGGAGGTCGCAACTTATTTAAAATCTAAACATATTTTATTTTTATTATGTACTGTGCATGAAAGCACTGCATTCAAAAATATATCAACAAGGGAGTTACACTTCCTATGATTTTTTAAAACTTACATGACACATGGGAAGCAGCCAGCAACCCCCCTGCAGCTAACACAGTCTATTCTCGTTTATCCCAACAATAATTATATATATATTTTATGTACGTAACAAAAACTGTCTGCTGATAGGGGCTTGTCTTTTATTTTCATAAAAGCTGTGTGTACAGTACAGTGTACTTACCACCTCTTTATGCTAAATCATTCTAAAATATTGTTCTCTTTTGTTTTTGCAGAAAACAAAAACTTGGATGAAAAACAACATTTTGTAAAGTAATAATTTAACACTGTGGAACTGTTATTTTTATTTAACACTGCACTGTTTGTTTGTAGAGTTTCAAGAGTTACAAGCATGCTTGTTATTCATAAAAATGAGCCTATTGCACTCATTATTGGATTTTAAATTTTTATACTGTATTACTGTGTCTTCTGCATTTTATTAAGGTCTTTTACCAGTGTGTAATCTGCCCATGTGATCTGCAATATATACTGAATAATAAATTCAACATAAAATATATTTTATTCAGTAAAATGTTAAGGTACTTTAATTTTTTTAAAGGTCATACTACAAAATACATCAATGTACATCGATGACAATAAAAGTTCTACATTTTAATGACCACATAGTACATCACCTGAATGTTTTTATATGGAAGTGTTAATTTCAGCCACAGACCTCAGCTTTAAAACTTTAAAAGTTTAGTGCTGGAGATGGAAATCTTATGTGTATCACACTCTCTGTGGATCATCTGCATTGAATAGCTCGAATAAATAACCAGGAATATTAACTCTCAAATGAATCTATAGTGGAAGATCTATACTAAGAAGAACAGAAATAAACATGTATTTAAAATTGCACCCAGATACCTCAGTGAATGCATTTCTTTATCACCACTGTAAGTAATTAGTTTATAATCTATTTCATGTCATCATTTAAAACAATGAACATTAATTCTTTCTGACAATGATGGACTCAGTGCTTCAGGAAAAAAGAAAGGTATTTAAAATACAAGAAATATGACAGATTCCGTTTCATAAATAGTCATAAATATACTTAGACAAAAGCAAAACAAAACACGACGGTCTCTAAGCCCTTATTTACAGAATTTCTGTTCAAACTGTAGTGAGTACTTTGCCCCAAAAAAAGGCCATAGCAGCAGCAGCTTGATTTGTTTGGATACCTGCAAAACCATGAAATGTCCACAGTTTCCTAAAACAAAGGTGAGATCTTGTTTACAGTAGTCACAATCACGTGAAGGTTTCATGTGACTGTGCATTCAAACTAAATACACCCTTTCTGCTTCCACAGGAATTATGCGAGTAAGTAGCAGCCAGATACTAATCAAATGGACTTGATTTACTGATTATCTGGAAGTGTAAAAGCAGAAGTTTTCACAGTTTGTGTTAAAACAATGCAACAGTCTGTCCAAGAGTGGATTTCCAGTTCAGACAGTGCAATGCTCAGAGAAACTGCCAAAAGCCCAAGACCTACTCTTCAGATTCTGCAGACTTCGGTTAACAAATTTAATGTTTAAGTTCATGACAGTACAATTAGAAGAAGACTGAACAAATATAACTTGTTTGGAAGTATTAACTTATGAATAAGAACTTCAGCATTCACAATTCCATGTATAAAATCTTTAATATTACTAGATAATAAGAAAAATACAAATGCATTTTAGCACAAGGCTTTCCTCAGCAGTTCTAATGCACATGTGGGCGCAGCCATCCACAAAACACTACCTAATCCCTAATAGGCACAGGTGGTAACAATTAATAGTTTGTCAGCATGCAACACTGGCTGTGCACTCCAACCACAGACCTAAATCATTGAAACGTGTACAAAACAACACGCTCCATTAACACTGTCTGAAACACACAGCTCCCATTAATTTTTTTTGAGGATGGAGGGGGGGGGGGGTTGTTGCAGTTGAGCCTGTTGGTTTTCTTATTTGCAAGGGCTGCCAGGAGAAAACCTCTTCTCTGTAAAAGGGTCATGGCAGCACAGCTTAGGCATTTAAAGAAACCACAAAACTTTTTGAACAATGTCCTTTGGACACACGACACCAAAGTGGAGATGTTATAATTTAATAATGCACACACAAGCATATCAGGACAAACACCTCATACCAACAGTGACAGAGGGCTGATGAATTGGACTTATTTTCACCTGGACATCACCTTCATGGGTACTTTGCATTCATTGCATCGACCATGAACTTCTCTGTAAACCAAAGTATTCTAGAGTCAAATATGAGTCCCTCACGATCCCAAGCACAGCAGAAAATCTACAGCCGAATAGCAGGAAAAAAAAAGAATCAAGGTGGTTCAAGGGCCCAAAGTCCAGACCTCAAGCTGACTAAATACTGTATAACGAACTTAAGAAAACTGTGCACAAACAAGTGCACACAGAACTCAATGAAGTGAAGCAACGCTGTAAAGAGGAGTGGAACAAAATTCCTCCACAACAATGTGAGAGACTGATAAAGTCACACGGAAAATTATTACTTCAAGTTACTGCTGCAAAAGGTTCTTCTTTAAGCTACTAAATCACAGGACTGCACAGTCCTCTGTTTTTCCACAGATCGTTCCATACCAGAGCACACCCACTGTCTACGTGCTAAATCATTACTATACATAAAAGTATTCATGAAAAACAACAACAAATACTTAAATCTGCATTAAAAACACCTCTATCGTGTTACCACTGTCTCACTGACACCAAAATGTTGTGACTACACCAAAAAAGATAATGTAGTTCTGATAGAAAGATTTAATTTGTTGTTTCCACGACAGAAAAAACAAATAGCCAGAAATGTTCCTATATTTATTTGATGTTGTTTTCACTTTGAGAGCACACTAACACCACGCGCTTGTGTGACGTTGCTCAACAAACTGAAGAAAACTGCACACAATAAAGCAAAGCGGACTGTTCTCGTTCAGAAGTCATTACAGAGCACTTCCTCCCCCTGTGGTTCACCCCTGGAAACACAGCTTCAGATACAAAAATGTTTTTAAAGAAGAAAACAAAATAGCGATAATAATAATATGATTGGATAAAAAAAATGCACCAGATTCTGTGAATTGTGCCACCAACACAAGAACTTTTATTGCGGCTGCTGAAAAATCGAGTATTCCCCCCAAGTTAGTGTTACTGTAAACTGACTCTGTTGCTTTACAAAACAACATAAATCATAAATCACTGTCTTTGGGTAAATATCTGAATCATAAACCCAGAAGGAAACAACGTGCAGTAGCACATTCGTGTTAAAAAAGTAGGCACCGTGTTGGAAGAAAGAGACCCTGCCTTAAAAAGCAGGAAACATTGCATCACGACGAACAGCGTAAACAACGTGCAGGGCCACGTTGGCTGGACGCCCACTAACCCCCAGCAAATCAGCGCCACGTCTCGGTTTGTGTCGAGCGCTGATTGGTTCCGAGCGACAAGCGCAGAGCACGGCTCCATTAAAAGTCTTTTACCATTACCGGGCACGGGTAATGCCTGCTCATCTTCAGCCCGCAGCCGTCATTTTTGGAGCGCACCGACATGAGTAACACGGACAAAAAAGAAGAACAAAGCGATTTATTCGCCGGTTTCCGCGCGGCTTATAAATCCTTCGCAACAGATGCCATACACGTCGGTCAGGAGCCGGAGCAATGGAAATCTATGGCTGTAGTGCCGCCGATTTCCCTTTCTACCACGTTCAAGCAGTACTCTCCAGGAAAGCACGCTGTAAGTACCCCGTTACTTTAGGCCAAGTTAGGATCAGACTCGTTCCAGTGTTATGGACGATATGAAGCCCGATGGTTTCTAAGTGTTTGTATATTTTTAGGTTATTCTTATTCTTATACTATTATTATGTTTTAGCTCTGTATGGAGGCGTGTCTTGTATTATTTTAGCATGTATAAGAATGTCTCTTTAGGTAAGTAAAGTTAACGTAAAATCTGTGAATGCAAGTGTTTTGAACCCACTGCACGTGACTGACTGCGCACTCTGTTAAATAAGAAACTGCCCTGATAACCAGTTCATGGTCATCCATTACTGGGAGTCTAGACTAGAATCCGCCTGTGTTAGATAAATATTGTTTTGTTTCCGCTTTAACATCATTATCTCTCCTTGTTTCACATAGTCGTTTTTTCCCCGTCTCATTGCTTCTGGCATTGATTGGCTTACAGATGACAGATTTCTAGCACTACACTGACAAAAAGAGGCAGGACGTTACATAGGAAAGAAATTCTCGAGGGCAGAGGTCACTAGTGTCAGTTTTCATTGCTTAACGTTTCACAGTTGTAAGACTCCTCATATGTAATGCATTACCAGTTAAACTTTTTTTAAATTTTTTTTATAGTTTTTGCACTCAGGTAAACTTTCTTCACACAAACCACTTAAAAACTTTGTTTAAAGCATTTGTTTTATTTCACAGGGAATTAATTATCTGATCACGTCCTTTTAATTATGTGTTTTGGAAATCACATAATTAAGCCACATACCAAGTCATCCCCTTACTGTCTGAACAGGTGCAAGCAAGTATTCTAAATGCTGACCGTGGTGATGAAATGTAAAAATCTTGTGTTGATGTAGGGGTTCGAGTACAGCCGGAGTGGAAACCCTACCAGGAACTGCCTTGAAAAAGCCGTAGCTGCACTGGACGGAGCAAAGTACTGTACGTCAGCCAAGCGTATTTCACAGCAGTGAATTTAAACAGCGTGTCATCGTTTTACTAAATGTTTAACACTTCAAAAATGACAGAGCCTTCCAATTTTAGGCTTCTCTGACACGATGATGAAAATAATTCCTGCTCTGGACAACTTCTCACACCTTTTCCTCTGCAGGCCTTGCTCTCGCTTCAGGACTGGCGGCCACAGTGACCATCACTCACATGCTCAAGGCAGGCGATGGAATCGTCAGCATGGATGACGTGTACGGAGGTGAGAAACCACTTTGCAACTTGGATGCAAATGTGTAAAACAAACTCTGTGAGCTATGAGACGTTATCTTGTTTCCTAGATTATGTTTAGTGATATTAACAGAGATTTTCTTTTTTTTAATCACAAGGCACAAACCGCTACTTTCAAAGAATCGCAGCTGAAGTCGGCCTGGATGTGTCTTTTGCTGACTGCACAAAACCACAATTGCTCAAGGCTGCCTTGAAGCCAAATACTAAGGTATGTCAAAGCAAAAATTACACTTCAGAAGATTTCAGAACATGTGTTGTTTGTTTTTGTTTTTGTTTGTGTGCACCTTTTAGGAGACGTTTCCATTTTACGTGCAAAATAAACACATGCTGTTGTACCGCTGTCTGGTTTAACTAGTAGGTTGCATAATAGGGCGTGTCTTTAAGCTAACTGAAATGGTCGTTGTGAATCAGCAGTTCAAGTGATTGGATGATTTCTCTTCTGGAAGTTACCCCCACCCCTCCCTCCGCCCCCATGTTTGGTTTGACTTATACATCATCTCTTTGCTCACGTAGCTGGTGTGGATTGAAACGCCCACCAACCCCATGATGAAGGTGGTGGACATCAAGGCCTGCTCCGACTTGGTCCACGAGCACAACAAAGACATAGTGGTGGTCGTGGACAACACCTTCATGTCGGCCTATTTCCAGGTGAAACTTGACCCACGGTGTACTTTGTGCGCCGTTGATTGTGTAACAACAGTTTGATAACCTCCTGCAATCAAATTCCAGTTCACGCTGGAATAATTCAGGAAATGATTTACTCTTGTTTCTCTTGTGCACCTTTAGCGCCCCTTGGCTTTGGGAGCTGATATCTGCATGTACTCAGCCACCAAATACATGAATGGTAGGTTCGATTTTACTAACCTAACATTTGCATTAGAAGTCGATGCAAACATTTTGTGATCTTAGTCACGTGATCTGTTGCACGCTAGAAGGGATTAATTACTTTAGTCCTAAAATGTCTCCAAAATGTACCAAAGTAAGTCTGAAATGGGTGAAATAAGATCTTAAGCTTAAATGAATAATAATTGTAAAGCGTTGCTAAAATGCTCACGTTGCCTATCTCTACGATTAAAACAGAGCAACACATGCGGGGATCACCAGTGAAGTTAGAACTTTTGTCAAGGTGTTTGAATTTGATGCTCACCCAGTTAGTTTTGGCCCACCATCATCACATAGCAAAGACGCACAAGCTCAAACACAAAAGAGCAACTGTCAATATAAAATTGTACTTAGTAGTCAGTATAATCTTTTTGTGATATATAAGTTTGCATGTTATAGAATACTGCATGATGACCCTTTTATGACTGTTGTTGGAATCAAGACTTGCTTTATAAATTCTTTCTCACAGTGATAATAGCTGAATAAGCTGTTATCATTTCACTCCTGCCAGGAAGAGGGGAGCTGGATGCTCTTATCTTCAAGAAGAGGGGCCACGTCCTTCAGAATAACACACATACACACACACATACACCTGAACCACTTTTATCTTCACTCCCTACATACTAACATTCCTCTGTTAATGAATAGACGTATTCACTGTTGTATTACTTTTGTATATAAATAAAGGCAGGTGCAGGAACAGAGCCCACATTCACAGCCCCCACTCTGGTGTGAGCGTTCTGTGATCATGCCCTTGCAAGTAAAAACTGCAGCGTCTGTGTGTTTCTACCTTTAGATTCTTAGCTGAAGAAGTGTCTTTAGAATAAATCTCTTGACAGCAACAAAGTCAACTCCAGTATAAACTCTCTGTGTTTTGGACTTCTCTTTATTGTTGTATAATCTGTTTGGCAGGCCACAGCGATGTGGTGATGGGACTCGTCTCCATGAACAGGGAGAATCTGTACGAGCGACTGAAGTTCCTGCAAAATGGTGATTAAATACAAAGAGTGCATCGAGTGTTTTTTTTTTGTTTTGGTTTTTTTAAAAAATGGAAATATACAATAAACCTCTTTATATGCCTCCATGCCACACACTGTATTTGGAGGCTCAAGTTCTGACCAGTTTAAATTCTCTTCAGTAGGAAAGTATTTGTTGATCTGGATTTTGGGAGGCTTTGTTTGTAACCTCTTTGGATTTTCCTTTTCTTCATGTGATCCCGCCTCCGCGTCAGCACTGGGTAGTGTGCCGTCTCCTTTTGACTGTTTCCTGTGTAACCGTGGATTGAAGACCCTTCACCTGAGGATGGAGCGGCACTTTAAGAACGCCCTGGCTGTTGCCAAGTTTCTGGAGGCTGATCCGAGGGTGGAGCGCGTCCTCTACCCAGGTGATTTGCTGTAAACATTTTAAAGTCACACATACCACAGACTTGTCAAAACATGCCCGTCATTATCTCCAAAAACTCTTGCTGATTTAGCTTTAAGCTTTTTTTGGAGGAGCCTGCAAAACCCAAGTTGCACAGTTTGTTGTACATTGTCTTTTTAGGTCATTTGAGTTCACACTGACCAATGGTGACCTTCCCCATTGAAACACTGTCTTTTTTTCACAACTCTGGTGGTCATACAGTTAAACTATAGAAGTCTGACCTTTCCTGGTTTCATCTCTTTATGCTTTGTTTGCCAGTTATTTAGTAGATCAATTAGACTATTTTTTATTTATATATTTTTAAAAACCTCCTACATTTGTGGGAGGTTTCCTTTATTGTTGTTTTCACTGACACGACAACATTGATCCAAAGAACCATTGTTCTTTAAACCATTGTCACTGTCGGTCACTTGAGTTCACGTTGCTGAGCGGTGACCCGTCACACGCTTTTTTTTGGTTTTCTAGCAAAATACAGTCCCTGGCTTGGTAATGTGTTGCCCTCTATTTCTACATGATAAGTAAATAAATAAATACTAGAGATGGACCGATCTGATATTACGTATCGGTATCGGTCCGATACTGACGTAAATTACTGGATCGGATATCGGAGAGAAATAAAAAATGTAATCCGATCCATTAAATATCAAAAAAGCACCTCACAAAACTTGCGACATGGCGTAACTCGGCTCATAACCGTAGCACGTTGCAGCAGTGTGGTCACGTGATAGAGCGGCTGTGTGTATTTGTAGCCTCGCTATCAAACCAGCATTTCATCTCCGAGGAAGTTATCTCAGAGAGAAGTAAAGCAAGTGTGTAAGTTCATCTCTGAATGTTTGTAAAGCATTCCCACATTAAGCTTAACAACCGATATATGGAGCAACTGCCTCTTCTCTCTCTCTGTCTTTGGCCCACTTTGCACCAGAAAGAGGAAACCAGCGGCTGAACAACAGCCGCACGTTTAAGCTTGATAAACTGTTGCTAGAATTTATTTAATATTACTTTTTACACCAGGATCTTTTTCTACGCAGCTGACAGCTGGTAACTGTGCAGGGGCGGATCTAGCAAGTTTAGCCAGGGGGGCCGATAAGGCATGAACAGGGAAAAGGGGGCACAAAGACATACTTTTCTTTCTTATTCTCATTTAAAATGTCGAGCTTTTAATAAATAATTATCCGAATCTTACACCCAAAGTTTTAATCTGATGTAAAATGTATAGAAGTCCATTACTGTATATAGTAACTGTTAAGTCTAATATACCCTAGTACTACTAGTACTAGGGTATATTACTAATAGTAATATACCCTAGTACTAGTATAATATATTAGTACTACTAATACTACTTTTTCCTTTGGGACGGTACCATCTGTGCAGTTCTGTTGAAGAAAGATGTTGAATCTATTTAATTATTCTTGAAAAATAATTTATTTCTGTGCAATTTTTTTCCCACTGCATCAAATTAAAGTTGATTATGTCAATTAAGCATCATGAGGTAGGGGGGGGGGGGGGGTTAACTTGAGTATGAACTTATACAAAAAGCAGCAAGATATTAAAAAAACAGTTTTATTGATTAAAAAGCACACTATATCGGATTCATATCGGTATCGGACATAAAAAAGTGGTATCATGCCATCTCTAATAAATACATGATTTTCTATTGAAAGTAGCCAACTGAATGTGTCTCATCCATAACATTTTTTGTCCCTCCTCTGTGCTAATTTTTAACTAAGCAAACTGATTAATCAGCATTTTCCTTCCAACTTACTTTGGTGCTCATGGGTAAATAACTAACTTTCATCTTGTTGTGCTGTTTTTGCAGCTTTTGCCTATAAAATATCATTTAGCCAGTTTTCTTATTTAGATTAAGCCGCACGTTACCAACTTTTTCTTTAAAATTAAATTTGAGATTTTGAAATATGTCTTCCCTCTTTTGACACAGGCCTGCCGTCTCACCCCCAGTACGAAGTGATGAAGAGACAGTGTACTGGGTGTCCAGGGATGATTGCCTTCAACATTAAAGGGAAACTTGAGCATGCTACTACCTTCCTCAATAACCTCAAAGTAATTTGGCTCAAAGTTTTCATTTATTCTGGCCTGTTTGATTTTGCATTTAATAAGCAGGTTGCTGGGCTTTAGGAAAACTATGTGAGATGTAGTGCTGTGAAAAACTAAATGCACCCTTCCTGTGTTTGTAGGGATTACAAAGAAATGGTTTAGTCGAGCTACTATCTCTTCTGGCTTCCTGTTTGGACCTCAGACACTATAATTTCACTTCTTATTTCTTGCCTTTCACAGCTTTCTCAGCTGCACCTAGAGGCAAACCTATTTCCTTATATAGAGAAATGTGGACGGGGTAGTGTGCAGATAGGTTGCAAATTGTATAAAGATTAAACAAGACTGTTGGTCATGAACGATGAACATACGCACTGTGGTAAGAACAAAATACGCCAGTGCGACTGTTTCATAAATCCAACTGCAATTTTGTGTGCAAACTATTATTTTGCACAAAATGAAAATGTTTATCACAACAACTGTCGGGCACGGTGGTGCATGGCGATGATTTGGTCTGAGCATCCTGCACGCACCAAGTCGACCATGAACTCCTATGTATACCAAAGTATTATGGAGTCTAATGTGAGGCTATCTGTCACACGGCTAAACTGAGTCATGCAACAGGTCAATGATCCCAAGCACAGCAGCAAATCTACAACAGACCAAAGAGAAGAAACAAGGTGTCGCAATGGCCCAAAGTCCAGATCTCAACCCGACTGAAATACTGTGGTGCATGAATGAATGTCTGCAGACCTCAATGTAAAGAAGCCATTTGGAAAACGATTACTTCAAGTTTCTTCTAAAGGTTCTATAACTACTGAGTCATGGGGTGGACTTAGTTTTTCATAGGACTGCATAGAGTCTGTATCAGGATCAGACGCCTTCACTGACCAGACGCACACAGACACAGTGACATTTTCAAACGTTGTTTTTCTACAAGACACATTACAAACTTTCCAAGTTGATAATATTTCACTATATTATAATAGCCATACAGTGTTGGGAAGGTTACTTTTAAAATGTATTCCATTACAGATTACAGAATACATGCCCCAAAATGTATTCTGTAACGTATTCCGTTACGTTACTCAATGAGAGTAACGTATTCTGAATACTTTGGATTACTTAATATATTATCATGCTGTTTACAATTACATGAATGTACTATTGCTGTGATTTATTACTGTTACTGAAGGTCCGCAGCTCCGAACCGTAGTAAAGGGACCTCTGGCTAATACGTCGGGTTCTGTGTCGGGCTCGTAGCTGAAAACTAGCTTTACTTTGTTGTCTGGGTCAACTTTGCTAGCGAGAGACAGAGAGAGGTGTTGAAAGGCTGCTCCAACGGAACTTATTGTTTTAGGAGAAAAACACGAACACGGCGTACTGTCGAGTTTTAATAGCTTACTTACAACTGGGCTCGTCAGGCTCTCTTCTTGGCTGCAGTGGTTATTATTATATTTACATGCTTCCAGCTCCGTTTTTGCTCGATGACAGCTCGTACTTTTCCTTTTTCTCCCTCCCTCGCTCACAGACACATAACGTGTATGGCAGTCCATTCTCCCTGCAGCACGGACTACACTGCCTATGATGCTACATTCTTTAGAGCTATACCTGTAGCATTCTGCCTATTAGCTTAGCACAACAACAACAAAAAGGCCTCTCTCACCCAGGAAACACACAGTCGCAGAGAGAGAGCGTCACCCTGTAACCATGGCAACCTTAACGCTGCTGCCTGGAACAACAGAACGTAGCTGTCAAACAAAACCCAAACAGTCCTGACCCGCCACAATATGAAACAGGGAAGTACCGCCGTGTAATCCATTTATTTCAACAAAGTAACTGTATTCTAAATACCACCTTTTTAAACGGTAACTGTAACGGAATACAGTTACTCATATTTTGTATTTTAAATACGTAACGGCGGTACATGTATTCCGTTACTCCCCAACACTGTAGCCATAATTAACATGTGACATCAGTTTATACTTGCTGCCAAATTCATTCATTTTTTTCACACTGTAAAAACATTGGTTTCATGTTAATTTGACCAGTTTTATCATAGTATTTGTTACAAGTGGACCATTGTGAAGCAGCATGATCCACGAAGAACAGATTGCGGATTTCACTGTGTGTATGAAAGGCCTATGTAAGCTTGCTGTTAATGTCTGAAAATCATCCAGACCACAAATAACAGCGAAGAGTGCTGCTTTGGCTTGTTTCCGTTGTTGGTTACTAATTGTCTTTTCCATTTTTTGTAATTCCCTTGAAACTTTTGTGCTTGCCTGTACACATTACGCGCCGTGCTTCGCTTCATCTTCGTGTTCTTTTCTGGTCTTATTTCAGATGTTTGCGATTGCAGAAAGCCTCGGTGGATACGAAAGTTTGGCAGAACACCCGTAAGTGTCACTGCAGTGTTTTTATTCTTGGTAGTGTTAAAAGTACACTCTTCTGTAAATTGTTTACTGCAAGCTATGCTGCAGTTTAACACAGACCACCACAAGGGGGCAGCAGAGACCAATAGATGAGCCCTATCAGACTCCCTCAAACTAATTGCAACACTTTATATGTCCATTATAAAGTCACTGTCTATGCTCTCCATTAGAATCTCAGCATGTTTTTCTGCACACAGCTCATATGTAATCCTTCTCTATCATACCGTTCAGGGCGATTATGACCCATGCATCAGTGCCAGAAAATGAGAGGAATGTGCTGGGCATCAGCGACACCCTGATCCGGCTCTCCGTCGGCCTGGAAGACGAAGCCAACATCATCGAAGACCTGGATCAGGCACTGGCTGCTGCTGTAAGTATCAGACATTAAGTTTTTGTTTTCTTTCTGTGTTGTGGTGGCATCAAGTTTACGGGAGACTTGAGTTGACTTCCTGAGAAGGTTAACTTTACCTGTTGGGCACTAACCAGTTTAAACATTTTCAGGGAGTTGTTAAATTATGGCTTGGACAGAATAAACTAGAGCACAACAACATGTAAGTTTATTTAGATATGTCTTCTGTCCTTTTTCTTTGTTTCTTTTTCCGAAACAAACATCCAGTGGAAATATAAACCAACTGAAAATGTCACGTTTCCATCCTCTGTTTTGTGGCTGCACTTGTACCTTTTATGTAGATTATTTGAGGGCTGACATTCAGAAGCATAACTAAGGGTTTACTTATCAGGGTTTTTCCTGTCTCAGGATATGTGGGTAGTCAAGCTAGTGCTTTAATGAATAAAATATTCACTTTTTTCTACTTTTGGATACCCTTTCCTCAAATAGATATTTGCCGTTTCTCAGTATATACAGTGGAAATGTTATTTTTAACTTCTTCGTTGGTTAAGCAGAAACATTGCCGTGTTCCCAGAATTCATTTTCAAGTTCATTACTCAGTTTTAAGCTGTCTCACTGCAGCGCTGTAGTGCATCGCTCTCAGACTTGGCAGGCTGTGTCCAGACATCTGCATCTTTATCGCATCTCGTCCTCTGGCGGCTGGTGTTGACGTCTGACGTTTTCGTACACCTCTCTGACTGTCTCTGGCACAGTGGCTGAGAGTTTATTAAATGTGCTTTTCTCCGATTCATCGTTGTTCTGGTTGGCGTGGATAGTTTAGGGATGTGAGTTCTGGTGTATTTTATGAATGGATGTAAAACTAAACACCAACAACTTGGCCATGATTCTGCTGCGTTAAAACTCCGAGCTCTAGCGCGCTGGTTCGGGATGATTCACCGCTAATTCCCATCCTCTAACTACGCTGTCATCAGCAGTGCATTTGAATTTCCTAAAATCTTGTTACGACCTCGTTTAGCTGTACCCTACATGGCACTCTGTACCTCCTGTCCTCAGCATTCAGATAATGCTGCTGCATCCTTCTGCTGCCCATCTGAAGAAAATGGATATTAAATGGAGACAAATCTCTCTAATGACTGTCTGTGGTCCCAGGAAAAGGCACCTCTGATTTGTGAAACATTTAATTGGATAGGATGGCAGGTCAGATGGGGGCAGACGGGTACATTTCCAGCTGAGTTTTATCAGGAAAAAGTTGGCTGTGGACATCGGTTGGTCAATTAGTGATGTAGTTTATGATGATATTTCTGTAAGATCCTGAGTTTGGATTAGTGACTGGTTTTGTCTTTGGCCTATATTAATCTAATTTGGGCTTTATTGCAGTCATTTTGGTATCCCGTCTAAGCTCATCAGAGAGTGACCTTTTTATTAAGCTGGATGTGGATTGTACATTTTATTTATGTATTTATTTATTAAATTATTTTAATTCCCCCCTCTATCTTCTGTTCTCTTTAATAGCATCCAAAGAAGTGAAATGTCTTCAGATGGCATCCTTGAGGGTGGTGGAGTCAAATTTGGGATGAAAGACCCGAATTTCCAACATGTGGGACCTCAGCTCAGTGACATTCGCCTGTCAGGGAAGCTTGTTCTTGGGGGGGCTGAATTTTTGGCTGGTTTTACTTTGTTTTCATGTTTGTTCTGTGCTTTGTTATAATTAGGATTTTTCGAAGGCTTTAATCAGGCAAATTCCTGCTCAGTTCAAATTGATGAAGCACGAGTTATTGCTGGAACAATGTCAAACAGACATTTTTCTGAATAACCTGGCTATGAAACTGTGTCTTCAGGTTGATTCGTGGTATCAATGTGCAGATTTTTAGATTACTTTATATGCACTTCCAACTCACAACGTAAGTCATCTACCTCAGGGCACTTTAGGTGGCAAGGTAAAGACTCCAGACGATCATCTGCAATCTGAGGCTCAGCTGCCACCTACTGACCAAATGTTAGAAGTGCTAGTGGCTCTCACAGTTTTGGACAGATTTCTTTTTCCTGTGCAGAACAATTGTTTTACTCAAACTAGAAGGTGAACAAAAAATGCTGCATGTCCTTTTTGTTTGGCCAAAACTTTGATATAAATGAACTGTCACTAAGAGAGGAGGCTAGTAAACGTGGGAGGGTTTGGTATGCACAAGTGAAGACGTTCCCAGCAGTGACGCCAGTTGAGGTCTGTGTAGAAATGGCTGAATGTTTTTACAGGAACATCTCTGAGATTTATGCTTGATAAAGAGCTTTGTATGTTTTTTAAACAAGAGGTTGAGACATGTCAGAACTCCTTTGGGGTTTTATCTGTGTGACAACACACACGCCATTTGTGCAACCCACTGTACTCCCACATCACAGCTCATCATTTACTGTAATCGAAAAAATCCATTAAAATCAGTCCAAGTACAAATCTGTGCCTGTGTCACTTCCTCTCAACCATCCTGCTGTACAAGCATAAGTCTTGTTGTGAGTTCAGCATCAGCAGTGGGGTGGGGGTGCACGGTGGGGCATGGGGTGGGTGAGGTAGTTGGCATCTTAAAAAAAAACAAAACTATTGTTAAGTTTCCCTGAGGGGTCTAGGCGGTGAGGGGGAAGTAACAAAAAGTGTCCGGGTCAGGAAAAGGAGTCAAGGAGGCAAAAGGGTTAAAATAGTTTTATTAAAGTAGCTCAACTAAAAGAGACGGACAAGCCGCTATCACCATTTAAGGAAAACAAACAAAACTCAAGCGTTGATCAATAAAGTAAAAAGTCAAAAAGAGAGAGCAGCTCACTAACTGCAAATACACCAAACGCACAGCTTGCTAGCTGCAAACGCACAGCTTGCTAGCTGCAGTGTTGCCAACTCCTCAGTAAGGAAAATCGCTATTGGTTGTCCTAAAAGTCGCTAGAAGTCGCTAAATGACGTCATCACCTAATTTGCATAATTGGTCATGCTAATGTAATTGTAACCTACGCTGCTGGAGAGAGAAATAACATCGTGGACGAGACATAAAGTTAGCAAAAAACGTCCTAAATGCATTTAGAATTTATTTAGAACTACAAATTAAATTTCTTTTAGCAATTATTGTTTTTTGTAATGTCACAATTCCAACCCTGCTCCTTTACCCGGGTTTGGACCGGCAAAAGTGACCCGAAATAGGCACTCTGGTGGAGTTACTTTGTGTGTGTGTGTGTGTTTATAAGTAGTTTTAAACCTGATCCACAAAACAGCAAAAGAGTAAAAGAAGAACTGACTGCGTTACAGCACCCGCTGCTTGTTGAGAGTAAAAGCGATATGCGCTTTCACGTCTTTTTTTAGCGACTTTTTCTAGAGAAAACTTTTTCTAGAGAAAAAGTCGCTAGTGGGTCTGAAAACTCGCTAAATATAGCGACAAAGTCGCTAAGTTGGCAACACTGGCTAGCTGCAGTGTTGCCAACTCCTCAGTAAGGAAAATCGCTATTGGTTGTCCTAAAACTCACTAGAAGTCGCTAAATGACGTCATCACCTAATTTGCATAATCGGTCATGCTAATGTAATTGTAACCTATGTTGTTGGAGAGAGAAATAACATTGTGGAAGAGACATAAAGTGAGTAAAAAACGTCCTAAATGCATTTAGAATTTATTTAGAACTACGAATTAAATTTCTTTTAGCAATTATTGTTTTTTTAAATGTCACAATTCCAACCCTGCTCCTTTACCCGGGCTTGGACCGGCAAAAGTGACCCGAAATAGGCACTCTGGTGGAGTTACTTTGTGTGTGTGTTTATAAGTAGTTTTAAACCTTGTGATCCACAAAACAGCAAAAGAGTAAAAGAGTAAAAGAAGAACTGACTGCGTTACAGCACCCACTGCTTGTTGAGAGTAAAAGCGATATGTGCTTTCACGTCTTTTTTTAGCGACTTTTTTTTAGAACAAAGGTCGCTACGGGGTCTGAAAACTCGCTAAATATAGCGACAAAGTCGCTAAGTTGGCAACACTGGCTAGCTGCAAACGCACAGCTTGCTAGCTGCAAACGCACTAATGGCACTCTGGCCCAGAGCTCACCTTTCCCTGGGTTTAAATTAGAGATGGACCGATCCGATATTACGTATCGGTATCGGTCCGATACTGACCTAAATTACTGGATCGGATATCGGAGAGAAATAAAAAATATAATCCGATCCATTAAATATCAAAAAAGCACCTCACAAAACTTGGCGACGTGGCGAGCTGGAGCAGTGTGGTCACGTGATAGAGCGGCTGTGTGTATTTGTAGCCTGCTAGCAAACATTTCATCTCCGAGGAAGTTATCTCAGAGAGAAGTAAAGCAAGTGTGTAAGTTCATCTCTGAATGTTTGTAAAGCATTCCCGCGTTAAGCTTAACAACCGATATATAGAGCAACTGCCTCTTCTCTCTCTCTCCTGCTGCTACTTCAATCGTGAAACTGCTTAATGATCAGCTGATCGGCTTTTCTGTCCCGAGTCCGTCTCTCTTCTTTGTTTTTGGCCCACTTCTCACCAGAAAGAGGAAACCAGCGGCTGAACAACAGCAGCACTATTAAGCTTGATAAGCTGTTGTTAGAATTTATTAGTGTGAATGCTTGTAAAAGCATTCACAGTATTGTTGTTGTAATCTTTCTTATTATCTATTATTCCATATTCCGTACGTTTTTTGGCATCTAACTCCTTCAAAACCGTTCAACTTAGAAAAACCATTCAAACACCGTTAGATTCCTCTTCTTTTGGACATGACTGCTTCTATTTTTCTCATTTTTAACATTTATATTTTTAATTTTATTCAACTTTTTTCAACAAAAATTTCCCATGTATTTCAATGGGGAGACCCTTCAAATCCTCATTCAACTTACTCATTTTTAAACTCTTACTACTTCCACATACATTGACATAGAGCCACCATTCAAACTTTAAAACGAAGACAAGACTTTCAACTATTCAACTTGTATTTATCTTTTCAATATCCATTATACTTTTTCTTCAGTTCCAGTTTAAGTTTCATGATGTTTTTTCACCCGTTTCAGAGTTTATAATGGGTGTGTATGGGACGGAATGTTGGGGCTAGAGTGAGACAGCTCAACTGCTAGAGTGAGAGGAGCGAAAAAATTAATCTTAAAATCTTTTTTAAAACTGCTGCTGTGTCCGCAGCGTTTGGTCTACAGGTATGATTTTACCCTCAAAACATAGCCATCGCTGTCCTCTTTCATCCAATGTGTTTATTATAGTAATAGGTGTTATGGTTCTTTCATAAATGTCACCGATGCACAGCCTCCTCCCTCCAACTCTTCCATAGACTCTAATGTTAAAATGGCTCCGAAGGTTCGTTTGAAAATCAGAAGAGCATGGTGTCTTTCCACTGTCACCACGTCAATGTAATAAACTCCACAGGCATGAAAACTGAGAATTCAGTAGACCAGACATTGCTGTCACTCACGGTGAAAGAATTTTGTCAATACGACTTGTACTTTTCATTTAGGAACAATTTGTTTTGGCCTGACTTTTCTGTTCATTTTAAGCATCAAAAGTGAGGTGCATGTCTGTGTGTATGGAGCCATTGGGTGCAGTCACTATAGCAGCCAGGCTCACACCTGCCTGCCTAACGAGCTCTCTCTCACTCTGCCAAGATTCATCTTAAACACTTCTCTTTCAACTACTTCTGTGTCCACAATGTTTGCTCTACAGCCATCATTTTACCCTCAAAACGTCGCCATCGTTGTTCTCTTTCCAACACTGTGTCTTTCAAAGCTCAGACATTTAAAATTTTTAAACTGTGTGGATCCAAGTGGAGGGATCACATTTTAGTCATTCAGTGATTCAGAGTATGAACTTTTAATATTCATTCAGATGTTTTCTGACTCTAAATTTCCTTTTCTCATTTCTTAGGTTTTTCTAATTTACAATTAAAACATTTTCAGCTATTTTCCAACTTCTTCTGTGTGAATGTCAGCTTTTAGCAGTTCAGCACTTTTGTTTTCAGGCGAAGATTTTTATATTTTTCATCTCATTCAAAATTTTTAACTTAAATTCAGCAATTAATTCATTTCAGTGCATACATTCAGATTCAAGCATTCACACTGCAGTTTCTTCAGAAAATGCACTTTCTAGTTTAATATTACTTTCTACACCAGGATCTTTTTCTATGCAGCTGACGGCTGGTAACTGCAGGGGCGGATCTAGCAAAGTTTAGCCAGGGGGGCCGATAGGGCATGAACAGGCAAAAGGGGGCACAAAGACATACTTTTCTTTCTTATTCTCATTTAAAATATCTAGCTTTTAATTATTTAATAATTATCTGAATCTTACACCCAAAGTTTTAATCTGATGTAAAATGTATAGAAGTCCATTACTGTATATAGTAACTGTTAAGTCTAATATACCCTAGTACTTTTTAGTAGTAGTACTTTTTCCTTTGGGAAGGTACCATCTGTGCAGTCTGCAATTCTGTTGAAGAAAGATGTTGAATCTATTTAATTATTCTTGAAAAATAATTTATTTCTGTGAATTTTTTTCACCCTGCATCAAATTAAAGTTGATTACATTGATTAAGCATCATGAGGAAGAGGGTGGTTCCCTATTTTCTTTTGCTGGGAGTTTGCAACCCTATTAGTTAGGTTGCTTAATATTTCTGCTAAGTACTCTGTAAAATACCAGAATAGGGAGGATGGGGTAGGTTTAACTTTATTAGATTGATCAGTGTTGCTGATCTATGAAATATTTTGGGTGCAGTGTGTTTTTTTTACATACAGGTATAACAGAATAGCTTTAGTGTTGTTGTTTTTTAACTTGAGTATGAACTTATACAAAAAGCAGCAAGATATTAAAAAAACAGTTTTACTTATTAAAAAACACACTATATCGGATTCATATCGGTATCGGCAGATATCCAAATTTATGATATCGGTATCGGACATAAAAATGTGGTATCGTGCCATCTCTAGTTTAAATACTTTTAATTACTGATGTGAGTCAGCTGTGTAAAAGGGAAAGGTGGCACCTCAGCCAGAAGAGGTGGTGGGACACGCCCACACAGGCACCTTCAGGAGGAGGCCCTGCTAGGGCCGTAACACTATTAATGCAATTTCCAACTTAAGGTGTCAGATCTTCTGCAGAAGACTGATCAGTACCCACACGTGCAGTCAGTAATTTTATGTAATTATTAAATGGAGAAAAATGTATTGTGTTCTTCAGGATACAAAGATTAGTGTGTGTGATTATATCTTCCAACAAATCATTGCTTTCTGATGAACCTATAATGTATCCATGGAAGTGGTTTGTGGAAACCACCATATTTGAAAGCAGTGGGTGGAAGCACCTCTCCAACTGTGTTTTACGTAAGTGGCTAGAGACTGGCCACATACGTAGGCGGCCGCCTGCGGTGGAGGGACATTTCACTTCATGCCTGCACCTTCAGACTTGAGATATGAAGCATCGTACCTGTGTTTTACCGTCAGCGATTAAGTCCCCCTCACCACAGAAACAAAAATGTGAAGAAAGTAATGCTGCCTCTTAATAAAATGCCGCGCTCTTCCTCCTCACCTCAAGAGTCATCTCCTGAGCTGAAGTCAGGGCTCTAACACGTGACAAAAAGTTTGCATAAAATAAACATGCTTATTTCTTGTCAGTATAGTCACAGCTAATTATTATCAGCCGGTAAGACACACGACTCTTCCGTCTTTGGGTAGCTGACAAGAGCTGTCTAAACCTGCGGTCCCCAACCTTTTTTGCGCCACGGACCGTGTTTATGTGCGACAATATTTTTACAGGTCTGCCTTTAAGGTGTCGTGGATAAATACAACATAATAAATCAGTACCGGTACCAGAAGAAGAAGAATTATTCATAACACACGGGAGAAGACCCAGGGAAACAGAGTTAACGATAAAAACGATAAAAAAATAAATAAAAAAAAAGCCTGAAAACCATGAATTTCACACCCGAGCCTCAACTCTCGCAGCCCGGTACCAAACGGTCCATGGCCGCTGGTCTAAACGAACATTATTCTAGCTAATGTTGCCAGCTAACACTTTCCCTCTGATTAACAGTTGATTATTCTCACATCATATGAGAGTTGATTCACTGTCAGAGTAACAGTGTTTCACTAACAGCAACACAAACAGCGGCCTTACTGACAAAGTTCAGCATATCCTCAACAACTCACTGCAGTATTGCTGTCATTGTTCAGAGGAGAAGTCGTTTACCTTAGTTTTATACCAGACTAAATAAATGTGGAAGCTTCTCACTGTCATTGACAGCGGTGGACTAACAGCCCACAGACAGGGATAGACTGTGGGGTCTGTCTAGCTTCAGTCTAAAGTAGCAGAAACATGCTGAGCAGCCTCGGTCATTATGGGGAACAATGTGTGTATTTACTGTTTTTGATCTCTTTCGGCTAACAAAAACACGTTAGTGCCAAAGCAGCTTTAACTATGATTATGAACTTGAATTGAGAGGGACAAGAAAACGGAACTCAGTTGACTAATCTACAGACATCTAGTGCTGAAGCTTTACACACTGTAAGGGTTTGTTTTGAGTATGAGAATATTATTTCTGAAGCAAGTATTTAAAATTTGCTGAAATCTTTAACGTAACCATCATCCTCACACAGAAGCCTCACAGAACTCGTTTAACCTGGCACGTCCCTTTAGCTGTACCCGTGTGAACTCAGGGCTAACATGGAAACGGGACAGGAAAACAGGCTTTGGATCAAAAGCAGAAGGGCTACTGAAGTGTTTTAAATTCAGCTCTGAGCCCTTTTATCCGTGACTTGGCTTGAATCTGTCACTCAGTGTGCTGTTAAAATGGAAAACTTAAGTACACATCTGAGGTTTTCAGCTTCATTCCCCCTCATTTAGACAGAGCCTTTTTTGGGGCACTGCTGATCACATCCACCTTAACCTTCAATAACAACCCTGGACTACTGTGGAAAGACACATTTCTGTGGCTCTTGGTGTTTATTTAACAAATATGACTAATGGATTAGATTTCCTGTTAAATATAGCATGTGCTGTCATCATTTTAAACAAATCGGGACTGAAAATGTGGACAAAGTCTTCACTGTAAACACTGTAAAAACGACTGACCCTTCCATTGTGTGCTTTCAATCTGTTGCACCACTTACGTGCCTTCACTGGAGGGTCTCTGCTCTTCATCATGTCTGACCAACAGTGCTTTCGTGTACACAAATCTGAGAGTAAAATACTTGAAGTTCAGATGTCAGCTTGCTCTGTTTTGAAATATCAACTCCAGTTCCCAGAAATTGACTACAAACTGCTCATACGTGTGTTTCAGTGTGTGTATTACGGAAAGGTATCAAAAAATGATAGAAGCAGAAAGACACAAGAACTGTTTGTTTATTTTTCTTTAGAAAGTTTCTGTATTTTCTGATCTTTGATGGATTCTTTTCACCTCCAGTAACCAGTAGCCTTTGAGCCATTTAAACTTGGACCATTAAATGAACAGCAGCATGGAGAGTAGTGATCTTCAGTGTCTTGTCAGTCAAAAGTGATGTCAGGAACATGCTACTGTTAGCCAGGAAACAAACCAACACAAACCCTTCATATAAATGGAAACGGTTAGTCTTACACTTTGGAATCGTTACAAACAAGATGTGCTGTCATGAGTTTTAGAGGCGCTGGAACATCAAACTTATGATAGAAGAAGAAGCACTCCAAGAGCACAAACCTTCGCCAGGGCAGCTCACTCTGAGCGGTAAGGGAATATTGTCATATTTTGTATATATTCAATTTGTTTTCTTTGTTGAAAGCCAAATTTTAATGGACTGTTAAAATGATCCCGTTTTACACTCATACAAGATTTTATCAGAATTTGTTCAAAACCTTCAAGCTATCGTGTTTACAGACAGAAAGAATGACATGCACGCACGCAAACATTACAAAAAACAGCATCTTTTGTAGAAATCTTGGCTATGTCTCATTTAGAGTCCAACTGTTGTTAGATTCTTCTTGCTGTAGCTCGTCTAACTCTGCACGAAACATAAATATAACCTGCCACCTCTCCAGCCTTACAGAAAGACCCTTTGTTCAAATTTCACATTAACAAATTTTATGTCTAGCAAGCCCAAAATAAGTCTGTGTTTAGTCAAAAAGCATCTGGTTTCAAATTTGACTTTGACTGAAAAGCAGCATTTAATTACACGTTAGCGTGGTCATTAAAATGTTGTTAGAGAAGGGTTTAAAGCAACCAAGTCACTGCTCTGCTCAGGCTGCTGCTGAGACAAAACACAGTAGTAGCTTTAAGCCAGACGTCCAGATGCCTTTTGACCTGCCTATCGGCCTATTAATGTGTGCATAATGATGATGAGGCTCACTTGGCATGCACTTTAAAAACTGACTGAATCCAGTCTGTTTGCTCTCTGTCTGGTCTAACATTAAGACATACTGTAAATCTGAACTGAACCAGTTTGTTTGTATGATGCATGTACCGTGCTGCCGTGCTGCCCATTTGAATTACTCTGCGTAAATGAGCTCGCTGGTAAAAACTGCTTTGTGGTTGATTAAAGCTCCATCTGTTTCCAATGTCAGCCAAGAGCTCTAGTGGGGAACAACTGCAGTCAGCTCTGGCATTTTTCACACTGAGAAGCTGTAAACACAAGACAAATTCTAGGCAAGTAAAGCTGGTTAGGACATTGGAATCATTTCCACACAGACTTCAGCACTGAAAACAAGAATGATTGTTTGCAGTGAGTTTGCATAGATTCTGGGAAAACTTAAATATCCCCATTTTTAAACAGCACAAACAATGACTTTAGTTACATTTATTTTTAGGTCCAACGCAACTAAAAGAATAAACTGAAGCGATATTGACAGTGTCTTTGAAAAGGAATAATTACGTGTCTGAAGGGTTTGTTGTCGCCATTTATTTCTCAGCCTCTGTGTTTGGCAGACAAAGAATATAATTACTCCTGTATTGATTTTAAATAATGTCAATGATGTTGCTGTTGTGGCAAAACCAGAAGCTGCAGCAACTGCTGTTGTTGTTGTTGTTATGCCAACAACGGAACTGCAGCCAAGATCTAAGGAAGAATAAATAAAAAGACAATAAAAAAACAATGCGGATCAATCAGCCAGCAGTGCAGTTTGGTCAGTCTGAGTAAAAACAGGCAGAAATTATTCTGAAAGGAAGTCAACAGATTAGTGCTGATGCATGCATCATTTGGCTGAAACGTCTGTCTGTCGTTGTTCACAGACTTCATAAAGTTATGCTCAGACAATTTCAGAAGCCGGCAGCAGACAGATTAAAGTATATTGCCTTCTTTTTTTAAAAGAAACTGATTTTCTTCATTTCTCACTCATGCGGATTGTAAAAGCTAAATAAGAACAACCATTTTCAATATTATTGATCGTTTTATTAAAAAGTAAATACATTTTGATTCTTTTTTTTTAAATACACAGACACAAACTAACAAACGTGTAAGCATAGCTGTTACACAAAAGCCCAAACCTTTATCTAAATACAGATAGCTGTTCAACATGAACATGTAGGGATGCAGTGTAGAAAAACACAAAACTGTTCTTTCATCAGGAGCAGTTTTGTTTGCATGTGCTGAGATTGCATGCATAGTCTAATTCATTTTATCAGTGAAAGGATTTTGCAGTTGTGGTCAGAAGTTTACATGCACTCAATCATAGGCATGGATGTCATAGTGAGTTTGGGATTTTTTGATTTCTTTGAACTCCACGTGGAATAATTGGGAAACATGCATCTTTAAAAAAGAAGAACTGAGAGCACAAGTTTGTATTTATTTGGCATTTTCTCTAATCCACACAGGGTTAAATGTATAAATATATCCCTAATATAATGTCCCTTAGCAAACTGCCACTCAGCGAGACCTATTTGGTCCTGGATTTAAGCACAGTGCAGAAATTTTCAATAGCTGGAGGTCGGGGTGAAGGTCATTCATGATGCTTAATATTAGCCTGCTTCATTTGAAAAACCAAGCTTAAATTGTTTATGGGATCATTGCCCTGCTGGATCACAAGTCTATGAACATATTTATTTTCTCTGTGAAGTTGTATAAAATACATTTTATAAATTTTTTATACAACATTTTGGTTTGTAGGAAATGTTTCACTTTGAGAGGCAATCTCAAGTAGCCATTTCATTAATAAAACATGAAAGCAATTTAATTTGTTCGTCTGAACAAGACCCATTTATGTCACAGCTGAAAGGCCAGACATAAAACCGGAGTGAAAATTGAGCCATCATTGAGCAGCGAGATGTGATGACCTTTATCGGTAAATACAGTCATTTCTGGAAGGTATCAATAGCACTGCATTCAGTTGCTCAAATTACAGAAATAGAAATATATCATAGTTAAGCTGCAAGTTCACACTGTGGTTTCTTCCCCTTTGTAACAACTGCCCACGTTCTGTGTAAATAGAAAGCAAATGTCAGCTTATCAGTTTGCAAAAGGTAGGAGGATGACCTCTTCAGCTAAAGGTTAGAAGGATGTAGGGGAAGAAATTATTCTACTGCCCAACAGTCGGGGGACTGAACTTTAGAAATCCATGTCATAAACAGCTGAACAGACGGGACCAAAGTGGAGACATTTGGCTACAAGGCACAGCTCCATGTTTGGTGAAAACCTGACAGAGCAGACCGGTGTAAACACCTCATACCAACTGTAAGCATGGTGGTGGAGGGCTGATGATTTGGGCTTGTTTTACAACCACAGGACCCGGGCTTCTTGCAGCTGACTGTGAAGGCCTCTGCTGAAGTCAAACTGGGTCATGCAGCAGGATAACAAGCAGGAGCAAATCTGCAAGAGAATGGCTGAAAAAGAGAAGACTCAAAATGTTACAAACCTCAGTCTGACTCAAATGCTCTGGTAGATAAGATAAGATAACTTTTAATAGTCCCACACATGGGAAATTTGTTTTGTTGCAGCAGAAAGCGGACAGTGCAAAGTCACATAGCAAAAACACTGGAATAGGATAAGTGCTGCTCAGTGCTGTCAGAGTCTCCCGCACGGGGTGGAGATGTTGTCCAACAGGGATGACAGCTTAGGCACCATTCTCCTGTCACTCACCACATCCGCTGCATCCAGAGGGCATCCCAGAGCAGAGCTGGCCCTCTTAAGGCCCTCTGGACCTAGAGAGTGAGACTGATGCATAAATGAATATCCATAAATTTCAATGAACTGAAGCAAAGCTATAAAGGAGCCTGGGCCAAAATTTCTCCACATTAACTTGAGAGATGACAAGTTATGCTGAAAATAACTACTTAAAGTTATTGCTACTAAAGGTGTTTGTATAAACTACTACATTGTGGTTTGTACTTTCTTTTTCATTACCCTTGCAAGGTCAGTGAGTGGGGTTACATCACTTGAGGCTAAAATCTATACCAGCATAGCATGACTTCTTGTCATCTACACGGCAATAGATCGAGCAGAAAATTGCCTCATTTTTTATAATTACCCTCCATCTGCTGCTTATTGATACTTTATATGTTTTCATAAGGAGCCGTCATTATATTGATGTTTGTGTTTTCTCTCCAAAGAGAACCTGGTTCAGCAGGAGCACATCACGTCACAGAATAGCTACTCCTATAGAGTCATTCCCGAGCAAGGAAATAAGTTGTCAGTGTTAACATGGAGGAGACGGTTGCATTGGTGGGCTGAGATGGAGGGAGTTGTTCTCCCCTCTCCTGACCTTGTCACGGGGAGGTATCCTATCAATTATTCATGCTCAGCGGTGTGTTGTGTTTTTGAGTGAACAGAACAGCTTATTTCTCTGGATCTGGTTCAATGGGATGTTATATTTGTTTCCCAGAAGTCCTTGCCTGTGCTGCTAGAAATTCATCATCTTGTAAAAAAGAAAAAGCAGTTTGAGTAAAGTGCACCCGTCTCTCTCCTCAAAGACTTTTTTCTCCTGCCTGTCAGATTTATTCTCACTTCACTACAGCTTTAAACGAGCCACGAAAAGGTATTCATCCCCTTCCTAATTTCTTATTTTGTTGTTTTGCTGTCACGCTTACATTTTTTAGATCATTAAACAAATGTTAATATTAGATATTAGACAACTTTATATTGTAAGATGCTGAAAAATTTCTTTTAATATTTTTTTTAATTTAATTCATTCTTTCTACCTTGAACTTTAGCCAAAAGTTTCTTTGTTGAAAGAAAATCTTTCGACAGAATCACTCCCAACAACTATTTTTGGTTCCAGCCAGCACCTTTGTGTTACCACAGTTCACTGGGACAGCAAAGCGTTGCACATCTCGATACCTTCCATAAAAACACATGTTATTCAAGGTTTGCTTGGCTCAGACATACAGAAATGGGCACCGACAGCAAAACTTACATAACAAATAACACCGACTGTATATTTCCTTAAAATCAGATTTAGCCAGGACATTTCTGCCTCTGACACATCTGATTTGTAGATGGATATCTTTAAAAAAAAAAACACATTTACATGACAGTAAAATCCCTTAAAACAACAAAGGTCAAATAGGATTAGTTGACATAGACGTTTGCTCTCATTATGCTGTAGGCCTCAGAGACATTTACCTTCATGTACCTTCAGGTGTTTTGGGTGACAGTCACCCTGAAATGCAGAATCACTCACTCATCATCGCTCTCTGCTTGGCTGCCCACATGGATTCATCTACAAGATCAATACAAAGGGAGTTTGCTGCTTTCTCCAAAGCTTGCCAAGAAGACAGTCCTTCTTCCTCTTATCAGTCTCCCATCTCTCTTTAATGTTTTTCTGTATATTGTTGGACAGTCATGACTTTATTTCCAATGTACTTTGTCCAATTCCTCATAAATTAGATAGTCTTAGTATAGGCTTAAGAATTTTTACTCCCTCTAGCAGATCGTTACACGGAGAAACCTTTTGAATACAAGCGAGCTCATCCACACAGGTGCACACAGACACAAACTACACCTTTCTTGGCTGTTACCTCAAAGCACATTGTGTGCTGTCATTCTTGCGTGCTGCACAATAACATTCAATATTTAGTATTTACTGTTAGTTACAGATTATTGCAATGGTGCTGTGTGAATTATGTTGCTCTCTCTTTTGCTCGTTGTCTCTTTTTTTCTTTTTTCTTCTCTCAACAGGTGATCCAGGAGATTTTTTTCTTTAAAGTGCCCTTTCTCACTCTCCCCCTTCCCCTCTGTGTTTCTTTCCTTCCTCTCTCCCTTTCCTATCCCCCAGTCCTGTCTGTCCTGTCTGTAACAACTGAAAATAAAATATAATAATGATCCACTTGGCAAGGTAAATCCGTAGGACATCTTTCTTGGCCTTCAGACAGTTCTGATGGCTAAAGAACCAAACGGGACAGGTAAAAAACGACTTTTCTAAGTTGTACCAAGTGTTTTCGTTTCTGGGGCTGTGGTGATTTTTCCTCTTCATGTGGTCACTGGATTGCAGGCAGTTGTGGCATGAACCTTAGCTTTCTTTGCCTTCTTCCAGTTTAAAAGGAGTTCTTTCTTTCTACTCTCACTGCGTCCCAGTTGGGGATCTTCTGATTGTTGGCGTTTTCTTTACCTTACAAAAGAAATTAAATCACAGTAACTGTGAACTGCTACTAGGTAGACCCAGATGCAGACACGGTGGAGACAAAACGTAGTTTCAAAAATAAAGCGAGCCTTTATTGGCTGATTGCAGAAGAAAAAACAAGGAACTAGGGAAACTAAGGAGGCTATGAACACTGTGTTAACAAAAAGGCTGTGACACTCAGTGAAAAACTGTGAACACTGAGTAAACTAGAAAACACAGAGAAACAATGGAGTAAACCTATGAAAACTGTGGTGAGGTTAACAGACGATCGGACATTGACTGAGTGGAAACACAGGACTAAATACACATAAGGAATGATCAAAGGAAGTAGAATCACATGGGGAAAACAGCTGACAACAATTAACATAATGACAGGACACAAACTAAACATAACACAAAACTCTTTCAAAATAAAACAGGAAACATAAGGAGATCCAGACATGACTTGAACTTGACAAACAAAGAAAACTTGGACATGAAACATGGCAGAATGTAACTAGATAAACCAAAATGAAACTAGACTAAAAAAAATAACAAAACACCAAGAAACTCAGAATACTGGGTCACATGACCCAGGGCCATGACAACTACATAAATAAAACTGGATTGAATTGAATGGAACAGAACAAAAGAAATGATCACGTTGTTTAATTATTCACTGTACACAAGACTTCCTGATTTACTTTTTATACCAATGTTACCAAAGAGCAGCTGTCAGATGCCCGTCAGAGCCATCAGAGCCACGTGCGGCTTCATTTCCATTAGTCTTGGGATGAGGCTTGTACACACGATGCTCCCGATCATGAAAGGATTTTTCTCTTGTACACTCAGGCACTCAAGGGGAACATTCAGTCCTTGGGTGATGGTGTTGTGAAGAGGAAAAGGTTCCTGATGCTGAGCTTTAAAGTACAAATAATAAAATCCCTAAAGATGTGATTTGCACCACTTTTTGCCACAAGCAAAGTGGTGGATATCTTCCCGAGGGAGCCCATTATAGCATCTGGAGCTGCAGATGAAAGGCTTGCAGGGGATGCGATGTGTCGTTACCTGCTGGTTACCTAAGATTTTGTCATTTATCTCAGCCTGTTTTACTATTTGATTTGTTTGTCACAAAAGGTCGATGATAACAGTGTTTTAATAATGGAGCACCTGAAGATGTAACCTCAGGCAATAAATTCTCCCAGTGACCCGAAGCAATCAACACTGATGATCGATAAGTTAAGGACACAAAACAGATTCAGGGGTTTGTTTGTCACTAGCTCATGCAGCATATGCATCGAAATCTCAAGCCTGACTTGTGAGGGAGTCTGGGAGTCAATGGCAAGACCAGGGTTTAGAAATACTGATTTATTGGTGGCTGTGCCAATATTGATTGATGATACTGTCAGAATGATTTGTGAGTCCAAGTCTCACCAAATCCTGAAAATGCTCTTGAGACTTTTCTAAAAATGACAAATTAGGTATGTGACCAAATTATGAAGCACATTATAAAATAAAAGTGATACATGTGACTCATACTGAAATATACTGAACTTCAGTATGAGTCACCGAGACTGTGGGATAGTCCACTGTGTTTAGTTGACTCTGTGGATTCTTTTAAAAAGCAGTTAAAACATTTTGGTCCCAACTGGGTTTCTGATAAGAATTTTTATTGAATTATTTATTTATTTTTTAAACTAAATGTTGTTTAGTTTTTATATGTCTTACTGTGTCTTTTTAATAGGCTGTTGTGGCCCTTAATGTTCTTATTTATTTCACTCTTTCTGTGTGTGTGTGTGCGTGTGTGTGTGTGTGTGTGCCTCACTTTGTGACTGTTTGTCTGTGAGAAGCACTTAAAAATAAATTTTACTTAATTGCTTTGCTTTACTTACACTTGCACCCGGTGCATTGATCAGGTCCTGTGTCAGCTCTTCACTGTGTTTTTTCTCCCTGTTTCTCAGATATTGTTCACTTGCTGTAGGTAGTTTTGTTTTCTTAGGCCTGCAGCTTCTTCTTTTTCTATCCACTTATCCAGTTTCCTCCAGTTTTATAAGCAGTTTGTCAGCTTTCTATGCCAATGTTCTTGGCTGATGGAACTTGGAGTAAAAATATCGTTTTATGCCTGTCAAAATGTGTCATATTTGGCATTTTTCATAGATTCAGTTTTTTAAAAAAATGAACCACATTACAGGTTTTTGTGACAGGCTGCTAACAACAAAGTACTTATGTGTAGAAGGAACATTAGTTTATTGCTTGAGTTCCTGGTCTTCTTTATGCTTGAAGGATTCATAGGTCAGGGTTAAGTGGCTCAACAAACAAACAACTCCAGAAAGCCTGAAGAGCTATTGCTCAAAAGCACTTTAAAAATGATTCCTGGCATTGGGCTCCGTGGAAACAAATTATAAAAGATATAAGAGAGGGTTCAAGACCTTTGCACATTACTTTTTTGTACACTTTATTGTAGATTTTCTGTTTTTGCGTCGCGACATAATGCTCTGGTCAGCCAGCAAGGAAGTGAGTGCATTAGATCCATGTTTTCACTTTCACAGTATGTGCAGCATTGTCAGATTACCCAAACCTCAGCACCATTTCCAGCACTACCTGTAGGTTCTCTGGTCTTCTTTTCCACCAACCGTATTAACAGCAGTTTGGTGGTCAGTATTGATGCTGAACACTTTCATTATTATATAAAAAATGTCATAATGGATGGTAAAATTTAAAAACCTGGCAAACCTCCAGATGTTAACAGTTGGATAATAATACACTCATTATCATAGGAACACATATGCTAATCCAGTTGTTTCTGTATGACATTATTATTTATAAACAGCAGCCTCACATTTGCCATGACGTTTGGAAAATCCATCAATAACCATGTTAATACTGCAGTGCAGTGTTCCTGGAAAAATCTTGGATAAATATGGTAAATGCAGTAAAGTGGGTCTATAAAGAGTCCTAAAGGCCAGGAGATCAGTCACTCTACAAGTGAACAAGTGGGAAATTCAAAGCACTTAATGGAGGAATATTGTTTGAAATAATAGCTTTCTTCTCTGCAGTGGAGTGCACCAAAGAGCAACATACATATTTATGCAGATTTTTATTGTATCTTGGTACCCATTCTTAACCCCTGTGTACCAAACCACATTTAAATCTGCAAATACAAACTTGCACTCGTGTCAGTGTGCTTTTCTATCTACTGAGGCAGACTGTCAGCTCACAGGACAGTTGAAGATTGATTTTTTTCTGCTTCGTGATTTTAAAAATATATGTGCAAATTAAATTTTAGGCTAGACCAAAGCCCACATTGACATTCAAGCCTTCAGGATGAAAAGGGCAGGTCTAATAGCGTCGTTCTTTCGTGACATTTCGCTGATGTGGACTTTTCTGCAAACACAGAACAGACTTTTTTTTACATTTAGCAGCAGCCACAGACCTTTCTCCCAGCAGACATGTTGTCTTGTCACAGTAGATGAAGCACTATGACAAAAATGACTTTAATTGCTGTAGTTGTTAATGTTTAAAGGAACAACTGTGATTCTTCTGCTGTGACAAGTCGAGATGACTGCTTTGAAACATCTGATGCAGTCGACAGTAGACTGAATATTGAAAATGACAGTAAATGTTACACATTTACAAACAGATACAAAACTGTTTCCAAAACAGCTGGGACCCCACATGAAATTTAATGATTTGAAAACCTAGAGACAAAACAATGAATATTTAAATAAAAACTAACAACACTGTATTTATCTCCAAGAGGGCAATTAAAAGAGAATGGAGAGCATCACACGAGACACAGAACACCAAACAAACACAAACATCAAATAAATCATTCTGTAAATAAACACAAAAAGTCAATATAAATGCGATCTAAAAGAACCAGTCATATTTCAGGAACAGTGTGCTGATCATTTATAAAAGAACTGACTTGAGAGGGATGTTGTCACGATCATCCCTGAGACTCGACCCTGTCTGCACACTCTTCTTCAACCCTCTTGTGCTTTGTCTGTTGCTTTGGTTGACTCCAGGTATTTAAACGTATCTAGCTTCAACACACCTTCTCCTTACAGCTTCACTGTTACACCTCTAACTCTCTCATTCACACTTGTTGTCACGATCCTGGGTCTTATGACCCAGTGTTTTGAGTTTAGTTTATTTGGATGTTTATATGATTGAGCTCATGAGTTCTTCTAGGTCTTTGTTATTAGATTCCCCTTGTGTCTTCCAACCCCTGTTAAGTCTCCCCTGCTCTTCATGTGTTTCATGTCTGTGTCTTACGTTGTCAAGTTCTGGTTGTCATGCCTGCATCTCATTATGTTTCCTATTTTATTTTGAAGAGATCTTGTGTTTTTATATTATGGATTATGTTTTGAGTCCTTTGTTGTACTGTTTCTTGTTTCCCTAGATTTCAGTTATGGTTATCATAGGTTTAGTTCTTTGGCTTTGTAATATGGCTTCCCTGCGTTCAATGTTGTGTCTACTGTGACCTTTTTGTACCATGTTTCTGGTCCCTATGTTCTGTCTTCTCAGTTGCTGTTAAGTTTGCATGTTTAGAGTTCAGTCAGTGCGTTTCCTGTTTTATTTTGAAGGGCCATGTCTCATGTGAGTGTTTCTAGTTTTGCTTCCCTTGTCTCGTCCAGCCTGATTACTCCCAGCTGTGCTCTCCTTCTGTGTCTCACTCCCTCGTTATCCCTCTGTGTATTTAAGCCCTGTGTTTCTCTTTGTCAGTGTCGTAGTCTCCCTCATGGATGTGTTTCCCTGCGTGTCAGTTTATCCATGTCCCAGTTTAGATTTCCATACCATTCTGCAGTAAAGCAGCTTTTTGAGTTTAATTTCGTTGTCGTGATTTTGCGTTTGGGTCCTTCTCCTGCCTCTACAAAGCCAAACCTGACACATGTATTCCCCGTTGCTTTTTACTGACTTCATTATTTTCCCCCCTGCAGCACTTCTTTCACTTTTCCAGGTTTTTTCCCCATCTGCTTCCTGTTTTCACTACAGATCACAATTTCAGCGACAAGCAACATAGTCCAAAAGATAAACCCTGTTTATTTTTGTATATATGCTACAGACTGGCAACCTGTCCAGGGTGTACCCTCCCTCATGCTGTGTGGTAGCTGGGATTGATGGATGGGTCATTTTGGACAATGACACATTTTTTTGTTGTTGAAAGAACAGCTTTAATTTGAGTATTTATGCATCAGCTGTTTAGGAATTACTGCTACTATTAAATAAATAATCCCCCTTTTTGAGAAGCGCTTATTCTGAGCATCCAAAGTCCTAAATCATGAAAGGAATGATTGGCTTTCAAAACAAGAGTCTCCTCCTGTTTTTAGAAGGTGTGATGCAACACAGCAGTAAGATGCACCTTTTGAATGGCATTACTTGTTGCTCTGCTAAACACCCAACACATTTCAGTCTGAAACGTTTAGTCGGGTGAGTTGATTTTCTTCACTGGTGATTTTCAAAATTAGTCGCACTTTAACACAAAATGGATCTGAGTAACATTTGCATTCAAAGATGCTTTTGTACTGAAATTAAACATGTGTTTGCAGATGAGTGCTGTACAAGATAAGACCAGACACAAACCAGCTGTCGCACACTCAGGCCTGTCACACGTCCACTGGCTGATGCAGATTTATTGTGGCCTCATGTCCTCCAAACTCTCCTTTGATGGGTTATTGGTCCATAAAAATGTGCGTGCATAAACGAAAGACATCAACACGATTTATGTTCAAGAGAGCTGAAGCGCTTGATGTTGGAGTGGACGAGGGTCAAAAACCAAAAACATCAAAGAGAATAAAACTGAATCAAATGCTAGAAAAAATAAAAACAAGAAAAAAAAGGCTTTGACAAAATGTGGAGCATCTTCCAGCCTCGAACATTTGATTAAACTGTACAAGTGCAAAAAAAAGAAGGAGTTAACAGCCTGAATGAAAAACCAATAATGGAGGAGAAATGATTAATTCACCAACTGCGTTTTGCAGTGGAGCAGGCGGAGGTGGGTATGGTGTCTCTGTGGGTGTTGATACTAAAGCAAATACTGCCAAACTCATAGAGTTTCAGCAAAATAAGAACAAATTAAACTGCAGCCTCAGGCGACGTCATAATTCATGGTCATGTTGAAGTTTAATGAACACAAATGAGAGTCCCTGACTTTCCAATAATCTACACAATGATTTGCATAAAATATGAACATAAAATATAGCAATAAAGTTTTTGCCATTAGTTGTCACTAATAAGTAGTGCAAAAAAAAGTAATGAAAGGTGTGCTGATGTTGTGCTGTACCAGGTTGTTCTACTGTGAAACCTTCCTTTTCACAGCTTGCAACACAAATCTTAAATCCCAACTTTAAGCCGAGAGCTGGAGAAAGGAAGCAGGTGTGAAGAGTCAGGAACATAAAGTCAAGCACTTGGACCTACAGGGCAAATTTCAGTTTTAGGGTGCTTTACCAAACAGACAGAGCTGCAGTGCTGTTCAGTTTGATGCCTGAGAACCCTCTACCCCATGAAAGCGTCCTAGAAGTGACCCTTGATGCTCTTTTCTGAACTGAGTGGTTTCTGTCACATTTCAGCCCTGCTTATGGAACAAAGTGACTGGGTTTGAATCAGAAGTTAGTGAGAGTGGTCTCTGCCTATACATCTACCCTGGAAAAGCCTGGAAAGTATTCCAGTGGTCATCAAGCCACATCTTTATTGATATATACTAAGGTGTCAAAACTCATTATTAAAGGTAGAGGTCGTCATTATGAGGGAAAGAGTTAAAAAGAGAAACCATGACATGTTTTAGTCACAACAGAAGCCATCGACTGGCATCATCTGGAATCTGGTGTTTTTCCACTGTCATCCTGTATGTCCACCTTGTGGGCGGAGCCTTAGTTCCTCACCTGTTCTGCTCACCTACCATCCATTGATAGCAATGAGTAATTGCTCTGCCCACTCAGCATCTAATCTCACCCTGTTTCAGTGCCTTCATGTCAGAGCTCCTGCTACGTTCCCAGGTCTTGTTATCTCGCATAACTGTTTGTTAAAAACTTATCACTGTCCGACTTGTGTCTGCATTTGGGTCCACTCCCACGTACTGGCCACGGCCCAGCTTGAAATCAGTAGAAATGAAACTCTTCTACAGCCTACATCTTGATCTTCATTTTGACTGTTATTACACAACTGTACAGTTGTGTGGCTATGTTGGTCGACTGGTCCTGATACAGACATTAGAGGTGATTTCCGTGACACACATATGCACACACAGACACACTGCTGTTGTGGCTGATAATGACTTTAATGTAGTTTCAGGTTGTTATTTAGTAAAAGCTCCACATCATGGTTTGATAAACTTGCTCGAAATAGGATCAAAAATTGCTAAGTGAGTATGAAAGCTGATATGTTGTCACATCGTCGGTGTCTACATACAAAGCAAAGGAATTTCGAGGATGAAGACTTGCGTGACAAATGTTTTATGTGTTTATCTTTTCCACATTAACCTTGTGACGCTTAAGATCTTGATTCATTTCTGTACTGCAAGGAGCTCTTTGCTCTGTGGGCGTAATGTTGAAAAAGGGCTGTTTTACAAAGATGGAAGACACAGACCATTAATGCCGAATTTGCATTCTTCATAGTTTTTGACAGCACCAATTTACTGCCTGTGACAGTGCCGCTTAGACTCCCAGACCATGCAGAAGTGGAGCAGAGAGGAGAGCTTACCACAGCTTTTCCCATTACACTATATGGGTAAGATAAATTACCAGCATGTTCTGCTTTTCGATTTACTTTGTTAGGGGACAAAATAAACATTTTTGTGCTGTAGATCATAAAACACATGGTGCATTAAGCCAGACTTCTCATTGCAATAAAGCATTCTAACGCTTCAGAGTCCAAATATGGACCACTAAGATTTATATTTATCTCTTAACCTGAACCAGCTTCCAGTTTGGATTCAGGAGACAGACACTATCTCTACTTTTAAGATTAGGCTTCAAACTTTCCTTTTTGCTAAAGCATATAGTTAGGGCTGGACCAGGTGACCCTGAATCCTCCCTTAGTTATGCTGCAATAGACGTAGGCTGCCGGGGGATTCCCATGATGCATTGAGTTTTTCCTTTCCAGTCACCTTTCTCACTCACTATGTGTTAACAGACCTCTCTGTATTGAATCATATCTGTTATTAATCTCTGTCTCTCTTCCACAGCATGTCTTTATCCTGTCTTCCTTCTCTCACCCCAACCGGTCGCAGCAGATGGCCCCGCCCCTCCCTGAGCCTGGTTCTGCTGGAGGTTTCTTCCTGTTAAAAGGGAGTTTTTCCTTCCCACTGTCGCCAAAGTGCTGCTCATAGGGGGTCATATGATTGTTGGGTTTTTCTCTGTATCTATGAAGCGCCTTGAGGCGACTTTTGTTGTGATTTGGCGCTATATAAATAAAATTGAATTGAATTGAATTGAATCTTAAGCCACTTAGTTTCCCTTTTTGTTTTCACTTTTGTAGATAAAATAATTTTAATGTGTCTGGCCACGTTAAAATTGACAAAAAAATCACAGGTGCACATTACATAGTGTGCAAAAGACGGACAGAGCAACTCATTTAATAAAACTTTATAATATCCATCAGTGAAAATTTATCAGTGGTGGTCAGCTGCTCACAAACTCATTACTGTCCATCCCATCCTTAAAGTCCATCGGGTCATTCACTTCCTCCACCCCCTCCTTCCTCCCTCTCCTCCAGAGTTTCCGTGCAGTCTAATCACCAGGGAAAAGACTTAGTCTATCTGTGCAGCAGCTCTGAGACAGCAGGCTGTTGCTGTATATACTCTCTCTTTGTGAAGTCAGAGTGCCGAGGGTGGAAAGTAACCCCTATGACTGACTTAAACCTGAACCGTGCTCTCTGCTCTCGCTCTGACCGATCTTCAGCCCAACAACCTGATTATTCTGTTCAGCCAGTATATGTTCTTCTTGTTGGTACCACTGCATAGAGAATCCTGCAAGCAACCACCAGCCGAACTCTGTAGCAGCTTTGTGCAGAAAACAAATGCTAGTCTCCATAGGAGGCAAAGCCCGGCCACTTCCAGTAGAGAAGATTGGTGTTCAGTTTGTGGTCGAGTAGGAGCCATAGGTACTTAGAGGACGTGAGTCTCAACCCCCTCGAGAAGACTGGCTGAGAAAGGGGCCTTTCGTGGGTAATCTAGCACCATCTCTTTGGTTTTTAATATATTCAGCTGCAGATGGTTGCACAAAGTTACTCACCGCTACCCTGTATTCCCCCGACTCATTTACCACGATGTATACAACTACGGCTGATTAATGTGGATATTTCTGCGAATATGGCAGTACTTGAAATTGTATTGGAAGTCATGAGAGGGTTGGGGACACTCATCACCATTTTGGTTTGCAAAACCTGACATGAGGAGAAGAAAAGACTCATCATACTTTGTTTAATTGCCTATTTACATAAATTAGGACCATCATTAACAAAATGAACACTATTTTGTATTAAATGAGACTTGAAATTAGCAAATAAAATCATAAAGTCATTAGGAAAATGAATACTGAGGTCATAGATCAAGTGAGCTTTCTGATCGATCCCTAAGCGTTTAATAATGGGCTATTTTTACAGCCAGAGGAGTCACCTTATGTCGGCCATAGAAACAATTTTAAGGCACTTCAGATTAACTTTCCAGAGGTTTGCCTGTTCTATATAAAATACAATGAAAAATAATTTGTCTTCTTCCTGATTTATTTTTTTTGCCTATTTGTCAACCTATTTGTCCCCCCCCCCCCCCCCCCCCCTCCAGAGATGAAGGTTGCTTGAATGGAGCCTTAGTGAAGAGAAGCAGTGATGGGGAGGAGGTGGGTTGCACGCAGGCGTCTGCATAGAGAATGACAGATGCACAGTGAGATTAAAAGTATGTGTCATGAATGCTGATTGGCCTGGAGAAGGCCGGGAGAAGGTGATTGGACCAGACCAGTGATGACATGATAAATGGTGTGATAAAGCTGTAGACAAAAGATGCAGACAAAGATAACAAAAGCATCCTTTAGAAAGTGAATTTTGTATTTACTCTGTTTTTTGTCTAATAATACATTTTATTTGATGATCTAAAACATGTAGCTGGGATAAGGACAGATGGATGTTTGACACGAAAACAAAGCAAATGCCTGCTGCATCTCAGACTGACAGGGGCTTTGCTGTAAGCTGCAGATATTTCACATCCATGAAACACAAATATGCATTATAGTGGAAAATTCAAAGATATTTATATAAATAAATAAAGACACAATCTGCTGTCAGACAGCATAACATAGACTGAGACTCTTTACTCAGTACTGATGAAAGTAGTAATAAAAATGATGCACTTGTCAATGCAAACCAAGCATTTTCTGCTGCTACAGCTTTACATTAAAAGGGTTTAAGAAGTCACAGACAATCATTTTGTCAGTGAATGTAACACTCAAAGTAAACAGTTAGGTCCTTATGTTATTGTACAATGACACTTGGATACCACCTTAGTGGATTTCAAGTCAAACAATCATGATATGATTTAAGAGCAGACTTTTTTATTATGGTGGAAGTGGATGATGGTTAGGAAAAACAACTTCTAACCGAGTCAAGAACACTCTCGAGGATTTATGGATTGCAAGAGACGTCTTCCTGAGTGTAAATGCAGAGGGTTTAAAAGCAAAGTTCAAACCACTGGTTACCCTCAAGAACAAGAAGGCCAGATTAGATTTTGACATAAAAACACCTGAAAGAGTCGTCTGAAAAAGAAAAGAATGTATCAAATAATATTTTCAGCCAGATTAAAACAAGATTAACTTGAAAGAACGATGAGAGTGATCCAAAATGAAAGGCACACCTCATGAACTCAAGCGTATAACATTATATTTTAAACATGAAGCAGACTACTTTGGCTACGTTCACTCTGCAGGTCTTAATGCTCAATTCCGATTTTTTGATCAAATCCGATTTTTTTGTCTGCGTGTTCACACTACAAATAAAATGCGACAGCAAACGCGCTCTAGTGTGAACGCTCAAAGCGGCCGCATGCGCAAAAGAAGACGTCACACACAACGCGCTTTGTTTAGACCCAGAGCAACAGTATTGTTTGACTGATGGTCGTTAATATAAAGACTTCGGACTTTACGTTTCCCAATTTTTGCTTTAAGTTATTTTGTTATTTACATAATAATGTAAATAACCTAATAATGATCCTTATTGCTGTTTTAGAGGAGCGCTGCTTCAAAGGATAGTTGCAGATTTCTGTCAGAATCTGCAGATTATACAGTACAAATAAAATGTTCACGTTTCTCCAAAGTTGTCTTCCCAACAGTTTCACTGACATCTACACGGGATGGGCAGGAAGCGTTCACGATGTCTTCTCCGGCGCTGATAATCGGCGTATGTCTTGTGTCAGTGACGTAAAAGACGGATTTAATGCGACATGACCGTTCAAACAGCAGTCGCTTTCTAAAACATCAGATATGTATCGGATTCAGTACCACATACGAAAGTGACCCAGATCGGATTTGAAAATGTCAGATTTGAGCCGTTCACACTGTCACACCATGATCGGATATGGGTCGCATAGGGTCAAAAAAATCGGATTTGATGCGCTTTCGCCTGCAGTGTGAACGTAGCCCTTATGACATGGGCATGTATGGGTCAGTGGAACTGGGCTACTACTGTTTATTGATGATGTGACTGCTGATAGAAATAGCAGGATCAATTATGAAGCAATATGCTCTCTGCTCAGCCCTTCACAGCGGGAATCGCTAATGGCCCAAAGCTTACTGCAAAACAAATACTTCTTAAGAGAAAGAACTGCAATATTCCTCAATGGCCACGTCAATCACCTGATCACAGTCCAGTACAGCAAGCTTTTCAGTTATTAAATAGAGAGACCTACAAACATGCAGCAGCTGAAGCTGACTGCAGTGAAGCCCTGACAGAGCATCCAAGCGAACAAACGTGATGTCCACGACCTTTACTTGATACTTTATACTTTTAATGAACTTCAGTCAAATCTTGAACAATTTAGTTAAAATCCAGCGTGGTAAACTACAAAAGTTTGTCACTGTCCGAAAACGTATGGGCCTTAATGAACATTGCAGGGAATGAACATTAATTCTGTGACCAGTCGTGTTAAACTTTATTTTTACCAGCAGTAACTACTACAACAGTTCAACCAGGACAGAAAACTTAAACTTAAACAAACAGTAAAACCTCTGCAAAAAACAGGATATCAGAAAATATTCTTGTTCAGAGTAATATTTCTGCCTCTAATCTTGTAACTTCATGGTTACTGTTTTTCCAATTTTCATCCCTGGCCTGCGGTCATTGTGAACGTGAGAAATTCATGGTCTCCAATTACTGCTGCAAACATCTGAGAAGAACAAAATGACCTGCCACGTCCCATCCAACGCCTCTTTTTACATTGTGTTTCACAGATGAGCATTAATCATGTCAGGCTCCTTCATCATTTGAAGTGGTGGCAACGTAATGAGTCTGGTTTAAGAGCTGCAGTGTTTGGTTTGGGCTTCCAGTCACATTTACGAATCCTGAATAAAATCACTATGATGTGCAGCTTCTAGATCAGCGGTCCCCAAACCCCGGGCCTCGGACCGGTACCGGTCCGTGAGTCGTTTGGTACAGGGCCGCAAGAGTAGTTACTTTTAAAAACACGATTTACAACCTGAATAGGTGATAAAGTGATAGATCTTTCAGCCCAATTCTACTTTTTCCATAATCCATCATACAAAATGTAATCAAATGGAAAAGTCTCTTTTTAAAACTTGTTTTATTAGTTTTAATCTTTTAACTTTATGCATCAAGCAAAGATTTAATTATATGCAACATTCTCTGACTGGAAGAATTTTTTTTGTGTGTGTGTGTTTACACTCAGTCTTTCAAATAGATGCAAGTAAAACACAGCAGAAAATAAATAAAGTCAAAGACTAGCGGTCCTGTTGCTCTATTTTCACCTGTAAAGCAGGAGTGGGGTAGGCGGAGGGTTACCCTGGTGCAGGTGTGCAGCGGTCAGTGGAAGAATCCGCGAGTTTCTCTGTGAGTTTCCCATTACGTTGTAGCTACTCGTGCTTGCTCGGAAGTTTAGGGGTTTTTTTTCGCTGTAAAAAGAAGTTTTCTTCCCACGCACAACGGACACTAATGTTTTTGTCACTTTTTATGGAATCAAACTCAAAGTAAGGTCAGTACTTCCACGCTTTAAACGCTGCACGCTCATACTCTCTCTGCACTCGATATATGATCCACTGTTGATCTGCACACAGCTGTTGTCACTAACGTCGCACTCGCTTACGTCACTGTCATGAGACATTCTCGCAAAAAAAAAATCACGGTTTTAGTAACGCAGTAACGCAGCGTTCCTACGGGAAAGTAACGGTAATCTAATTACCATTTTTGCAATAGTAATCCCTTACTTTACTCGTTACTTGAAAAAAGTAATCGGATTACGCGTTACTGCCCATCTCTGGTTATGAATAAATGTTCTTTTTTTCGGTACCGGTACTAGTTTTATTTTGTTGTATTTATCCGCGACAGCTTAAAGGCCGGTCCCTGAAAATATTGTCGGGCATAAACGGGTCCGTGGCGCAAAAAAGGTTGGAGACCGCTGTTGTAGAGTATTGGAAACACACCAGACCCCTTTGAGTTTACAGCTTCTGTTTAAAGGATTTCCTGTGTGGGTATTTGAATAAAGTCTGACTTTACACTGGGGCCTAACATGTTGTTAAGCTTTTATGCACATTAATGTTTTTTGTGCTGCTAAATAATTCTCATATTTACAGATAAACAAATGATCTTTAACTGTCTGTTAAATGTGGATGTTTGCAAAGCCACAGGGTTATAATGACCTGTTGAGTTTTCCCACAATACCACAGCTATACACTCATGGTCACTTTATTAGGTACGCTGTGTTAGTACTGACTTGGTGCTGCGTCACGTAGTCGCTGCAGATTTGTCGGTTGCAGATACAAAATGTGAAGATACAAAATGATACAAAATAGATACAAGATGTGAAGCACATCACAAAGTTGCGGCTTTAATATCTGGTGACTCTGGAGTCTATTTCAGAACAGAGAACTCACTGTGATGCTCAAGAAATCAGTTAGAGATGACTTTTTCACATAGTGTGTTATTATGCTGGAAGCAGCCATCAGAAGATGGGAACATTAGAGTCATAAAGGGATGGACAGCAGCAATGCTCAGGGAGGATGCAGTGTTTAAATGCTCAGTTGCTACTAAAGGGCCCAACGTGTGCCAAGAAAATATCCCACAGTGTGAACGAGGCAGGGTGGATCCAAGCTTTCATGTTGTTTATGCCAATATGTTTTTATGATTTTTATAATTAAAAAAATTAGTTTGTGAGTAATTAATTCACAGAAAACGATCAGCTGTTTCAACGCCAGCTTCACAATTACTGTCACGTGAATTTGCGCTGGATCTTTCCCTTGGGGTGAACTGTAGTAAATTTTGTAAAATACTTTGTCACAACATAAATAAAAATTTGCATTATGGAAAATTCAAAGATGTTCATTTAAATACATTAAGTCACTATCTATTGTCAGTTGGCACAAACACAAAAGTATGCAAAAATGAAATCAGATAGAGGGCAAATAGTTTTTCACAGCGCTGTAACTGAGAAAATTCCCTCAAATACGTTCACACATAGATATTAACATTCAACTTAAGATCTTTAAATGCAGCTGATGAAGACATGAGAAACTTTATTCCCTTAAAAGTTAATCAAATTAAACAAATAAACATTATTATGTATTTTTTAACAGCACGAACCAACATAGAGACTCACAGGCACTATTTGAATTAGAAATTAATTGCTTAAGTGATTCTTGACATTAATCTTGACTGATGCCAAACTGAAACTCAGGTGAAGATAAGAGAGAGGAGCTTTTATTATTAAACACAGTTGCTCTTGATATCAGATTAAAACGTGTTTAACTCTCCTCCATTATCTTTCACCTCATTAGGACACTCCTTTCATATTTTTCTGTTTCCTTCTGTTGTAAGTCACTTGAAAAGACAAGTTCCTCCTGCAGCCTCTTGATCACTCCTCAGTCGTCCTCCCCCAGATGTCACTGACTAATCAGCATGCTCTTTCAGCTCCCAGAAACTGCAGCACAGTTTCTCCTCCTGAGGATGATGAATATGCTGCCAGCATCCAGATGCATCCATCCACATGTGTGAGGTTCCCATGATCATATGAAAAAAAAAGGATTCTCTTGAGGACGAAGAAAAATTTATTCATTATACGGATGTGACTCTATTCTACTTTACTAAAGTTTATTTAACTTTTTAATGAAAAACAATAATAAAAGTGATGTTAATGAGTAATGCCAAATCAGTGTTACTCATTAGCAAAAATGAAAATATGATGCACAAACAGCTGTATATCGCACACAGGCTCTCACCGTGTCCTTATTTTCCATGACAGCTTCATTTGATTTAAGCTGAGCTGAAAATAAACAGAAGTTTATGGACCACTGTTCTTTGTGTTCAGTGAGTCAGTGAGAATTTAGTTTATGACTTCACAGAGGTTTTAATCTGACTCGGGTGTCGTAAATATCGACCATCTTCTGACTCCTGCTGACACAGGTTTCTGAGAAGATGAAACTCTTTATGTAGAATAGGTTTTAACAGTGCCTGTGCAGCCTGTGCAGTGACTGCATCAACCTGCAATGAGCTGTAGTGAGCAGGTGAGGGCTGGTTTATGCTACTGCAGGGACTCATTTGGATCAATCAGTGAGCATTTCTGAAAGAAAAACTGCATCCAACCCCCATCAGATAAAGAATGTTTCCACTTCCAGAGCAGACTCATATAGCACCTTTATTCCTAATAATTAATTACTGACTAATACAAAGTCTTCTATAAGCCAACAATAGAATTCCTGTATTGTTTGGAGTTTAAACACCTTGTATTTAAACAACACCTTGTATCCTTCGTGCTATTTTAACTATACATACTTTTCACATTCTTTGTTGCTTGTAAAGTTTCCCGTGAAAAAAAACAAACAAATCCCCCAAATCTATTGTGAGACAGTCTGCTGAAAGCAAGCAAAGGTGCAGAAATCCATTTGCTGCGATGGATGAAGGCATTCAGTTACCTGCGATTCCTCTCCACCAGCTTTGACCTTTCCCATAATTTCTCTTCTTGCAAGTAACACGGACACAGTCAGCCGTCACTATCAAAACAATAACTCAGACGCCACAAGAGGCCATTGTAGGCGCCACCACCATCAGTCACCATATTGATACATGCTAGTGTCAACACTACGTTATGTATTGAGTCATAAAGTCATCCGGCTGCAGATGTCGTATGCAAAGCGAATATTCTTTGGATTTAAAATATAAAACAACAGCAGCTAGATCACATCCCGTGTATTTCCTGAACAGCTGCTCTCAACCTGCTTCAAAGCTGCATCCCAAACTTATCATCTTGGGCTTTACTTTATTGTTGTTACATGGGCTTTATTGCTGTGTATTCTGTATGATTTACATAATTTTCCCAGCTCGTCCATGGTAACGGTATCATGATATCCACTATAAAAGAGAAACACAGCAGCATCTCATGACCTTTAATGTTAATTATAACCTATTATCTAAGGCTCTCGGTGAAAGCCTGAAGTTTTAAATGGCTAGGTGCACTTTAACAACAGATGTGAAGATAATGGAGCAACCACACACACATTTATATATATATTTTTATATTTATTTATTTAGGACAGTGCATGTTAATGAACATAAATGTAAACATTTTTTTACATGAATGTAAACATAACAGATTATAGCCAAGGGCTAATTTCCATCTGTTGTCCTTAAGCATAAAAAATAGACATAATAATTCATAAAAATTCATCATTCATTCGTAATAAAAACTCCATCACCAAACTTACACATACACACCATTCTGTTCCCAAATAAAACATTAAAACTATACAACTCATACATTATCACACACTTGATTTGTCCATAACCAGTTTTTAACCTTTGCCTTAAACAAATTGAGTGTAGAGCATCTCTAATGGGTTGAGGACGACTGTTCCACAGATGGCCACCCTTGACAGAGAGGACGTTCTGCCCAAACGCTGTCCGTCAGTGGGGTATAAACAAGTCTCCTCGGATTGTAGCTCGAGTGGTCCTGTCTGAGCTTTCTTTATGCCTAATGAACTGCTTTAGTGGTGGTGGAGCAAGGGAGTGTAAGACTTTATATATTAAACACACTCTTTTAAGTTTCACTAAGTTATTGAAGTTCAGTAATTTATGTTTTTTTAACACATGACAGTGGTGATGGGAAGTCGGGTTTTTTTTCAAGTAGTTTTAAACTTCTTTTATAAATGTTTTCAATGGTTTTAAGTGTTGTTGGACAAGCAAGTGACCAGGACGTCAAACAATAGTCCATATGAGAGATGATCATTGAGTAAAAATAAGTTTTTGCAACATTCATATTTAAATTATTACGTATATGATTAAAATTTCGATTATTAACTTTAAGTACCTGGGACACTTTATTTATGTGATATATCTATATCTATATATATCTCTATCTATATATATATATCCTCTTTCAAAATTTGAAATCATCAGCTGTTATCATCTGGCTATTTGTTTGTTTTTAATCTATCATTTTTTGTATTAATGTGTGTTTTTATTTAAAAGTCCTATTTGTTATACAGATATTTAATAATTACTCTCTTAGATTTACTTCTTATTTACTCAATTATTCACATATAGTGGTGGTTAGCAGGTGTTTAGACCATTAAACTAACCATAGACTAAATTTGGGCAAATGTGAGGAGGGACTGTGACGGGGTCTAAAAGTCTTGTTGTTTGTTCCTTGTATGAAGTGGTGAGTATTTACCAAAAGTTGTACAAAAAGTGGCAATATTGTCATCAGTCCTGAAAGCTTGATGAGCTAGCTATTGTGGTCTGTCCCCACAGGCAGTGTTGGTCAAGTTACTTGAAAAAAGTAATCAGTTACTAATTACTGATTACTTATCCAAAAAAGTAATCCTGTTACTTTACTGATTACTTATTTTCAAAAGTAATTAGTTACTTAGTTACTTAGTTACTTTTTAAAAACACAATTTACAACCTGAATAGGTGATAAAGTGATAGATCTTTCAGCCCAATTCTACTTTTTCTGCATAATCCTTCATACAAAATGTAATCAAATGGAAAAGTCTCTTTTTAAAACTTGTTTTATTAGTTTTAATCTTTTAACTTTATGCATCAAGCAAAGATTTAATTATCTGCAACATTCACTGACTGGAAGAAATTTGTTTAACATTTAAACCTATTTTCTGCACATTCCAGCACATAAAATAAAATATTTTTTGTGTGTTTACACTCAGTCTTTCAAATAGATGCAAGTAAAACACAGCAGAAAATAAATAAAGTCAAAGACTAGCGGTCCTGTTGCTCTATTTTCACCTGTAAAGCAGGAGTGGGGTATGCGGAGGGTTACCCTGGTGCAGGTGTGCAGCGGTCAGTGGAAGAATCCGCAAGTTTCTCTGTGAGGTTCCCATTACGTCGTAGCTACTCGGTGCTTGCTTGGACGTTTAGGGTTTTTTTTCGGTGTAAAAGAAGTTTTCTTCCCACGCACAACGGACACTAATGTTTTTGTCACTTTTTATGGAATCAAACTCAAAGTAAGGTCAGTACTTCCACGCTTTAAACGCTGCACGCTCATACTCTCGCCGCACTCGATATATGATCCATTGTTGATCTGCACACAGCTGTTGTCACGAACGTCGCACTCGCTTACGTCACTGTCATGAGACATTCTCGCAAAAAAAAAATCACGATTCTAGTAACGCAGTAACGGAGCGTTCCTACGGGAAAGTAACGGTAATCTAATTGTCGTTTTTGCAATAGTAATCCCTTACTTTACTCGTTACTTGAAAAAAGTAATCGGATTACAGTAACGCGTAACGCGTTACTGCCCATCTCTGCCCACAGGTCACCTACTAAAGCCCAAACTGCTAAAGCAGCCTTTGCAAACATCCATCCACCACCAACCATAACCTACAATCCACATCAAAACTTAAGCAAAGGTGGGGGAGAGACATAGGAGAGGTGGAGAATAAACTTAACCTGGGTGTCTGTGTCTTGTGTAGTCTGGGAGATGATTGAATGTTGGGGTGGGTACAGTTTCCTCTGCGGTGGGGTGGGGTGGGCTGCCCCGGGTCCTGTGGGGCTTGGCGGTGCTGCTGCCGTAGGCCCCGGTCTGGATGGGCCTGGGCTCCCTTGCCTTGGTGGATACCAGAGGACGGGGGTGCATATTGGGGTCAGCGGGGGAGCTGGCCCTAGGGAGGGACACCCTCCCCTCCCTTCTTTTCCTCCCCATCCCCGGCTGCCTCCCTCGTCCCGCTCCACCACACCCACCCACACAGGTAGGGCTTTGGGGTGCGGGTGTGTCACCAGGGTGCAGGGGAGACATTCCCCCCCCCCCCCCCCCCCTCTGTCCTCTTCTGGCCACCTGTGCCTCAATTTTATCTCACAACTTAGACATCCACATTACTTACACTCTCATAACACACACACATATACATATATATATAGGGCCTTGAGGGTGGGCACGTTAGCGGCGTCCAGTAGACGGTCTGTGTATTCAAACCTGCCTCTGGCGCCGGTGCCCACCTCTCAATTTTAAATCCATGTAGACATTGAGGGTTCTCGGGAGGGGCCGTGCTAACACCTGCTGCTCTCTGGCAGCAGCACCATGCTCTCCCTTGTTTTAAATACACTTTAGAGCAACACGCAGCAACACTACACTTGAGCGGGAGGAGGGAGGTATGGGGTCTTAACACACCCCCGTTCTCTGCTAGCCATCGGGGCGGGGGGGCTGGGAAGAGATGCTGGCTGTCCGATTGGCCTCCCTGCTGCTGCGGAGCCTGGGGCGGTCTGCTTGCCTCCACCCCGGAGGGAAGGGTAACATCTCTTGGGTCTGGGTGCCGTTTCCATCTCTGGGGGTGAGGATACCTGGACCCGGGGTATAGAGTATGTTTGGGGAGTGTGATTGTGTGTACATGTCCATTTACGTTATTCCTACGTTGGGTGAGTGCTGAGTGTTTGTATATGTGTGCATGAGGGTGGGAATGCATGTCTGTGTCTGTGTGTGCCTGTTTGTCTGTGTCTATATGTCAGGTCGGGTCTTAGACTCCACCTCTCTGGGAACTCCAAGGCCCTCCAAAGTGTGGAGGCCTATCTCCCCTCACCACACTCCCTGCCGGTGACTGATGCCCTCAGGGGTCGGTGCATTGTTGGTTCTTGGTGTCCAGGGCTGGGCGCTCAGGTCATGTGCCAGCTCACTCCCGGTGGCTACTTGGCGGGGCCTGGCGCCTGCTGCTCGGTCAGGCCTCTTCCGGGGCGCGGGGGGCCCTCGGGCCTCCGGCCTCTGTGCCTGCGGCTCGGTTCACTCTGGCACAGCTGGCTGCCGGCGGAGCCGGCGGGCACGCCGGTGCAGCCCCCTCTAGCTTCTGCCCGGTGGCTACTGGGTGACCCCTCATCTGGGGATCCTCAGCCCTTCCCATGAAGGTGGCACGGATGCCCCTCTGGTGGTCCTCCTTGGGCTCTTGCACTCTGGGGCCTCTGGATGTCTGGGGCCTGGATCTCCTCCATGCCTGCTTCATGCCCTGGGGGACGGGGCTATGGCTCTCTACATCCTCTAGCAGACCATTACATGGGGAAACCATTTGAATACAAGCACGCCGATCCACACAGGTGTGCACATGGGTGTTCACTGTTCGTAGACTTAAATCACACCTTTCTTGCCTGCTACTTCAAAGCACATTGTGCGCTGTCTGTCCTGCGTGCTGCACAACAACATTCAATATTTAGTATTTACTGCTGTTTACACTTAGCTAGATTAATGCGATGGTGTTGTGTATAGTATGTTGCATTGTTTTGTTTTTTTTGCTTGTTTTCTATTCTTTTTCTCTCAACAGGTGATCCAGGAGATATTTTTTTTTCCCCCCTTTCTCACTGTCCCTCTCCCCTTCTGTTTTTCTTTTCCTTCCTCTTTCTTTCTCCCTTTCCTATCCCTCACTCATGTCTGTCCCGTCTGTAACAACTGAAAATAAAATAAATAATAAAAACAAAGGTCGATCAAATGGACCAATATGGCAATGCCATGATGATCCATTTGGCAAAATAAATCCATTGGGTATCCTTGTTGGTCTTCAGACAACAATTCTGACGGCTAAAGAACCAAATGGGACAGGCGGAGAAGAAAAGAAAAAAAAAAAAAAAAAACTTAAGCAAAGGAAGAAAATGGTCTGATGTGATGAACTGAGGTTTCTTTTATTTCACGTTTGTTTATTGTTTAGTTGTGGAGAAGTGGGCATCAGCATGCACAGTGGGAAGAAGGCAAATGGACTGTGTGCTGCTCTGGGCAATGTTCAGCTAAAAAGTCTTGGGACCTTTGGGACATACCACCCACTAACACACTGCACATATGCACTTTCATGGAAATTATGTTTCCAGATGGTAGTGGGTTATTTCAATAATAAAAACAAACTGCAAAGATTCTTCAGGAATGGTGGGAGCTGAGAGTTTGTAGCATGTCATTTTGATACTTATATGTGAAATATAAAGCACAGAGACGTAACTGTTGTTGTGGAGTGGCAGTGTATATATCCATGCACATGTAATCTGTTTGCTTACAATTTGAAAGTTTATAGAAATCTTTGTTTTATAGCTTTAATAAGTACAATATAAACATGGCCCTTTCAGTAAGCGACAACAGCCATTAGTTAAGCTAATAGATCCCATTCATCAGGTCCTGTCCTACCTGACTGCAGCCATATGGTAGAAAATACAGATCAGGTCAGGCACAGGAACATTGATATGGATGATTTTATGAACACGTCTCTGCAGCCAGCAGTCAAATATTCAAGGTTTTCCTTTTGGCTAATTTGTTTAAACAGGAGCTCGAGCTCCTTTAGCCACTATCACCATCTGTTGTCGAGGCAGGTTTTGTCTGGGGGCAAAGGCACTAATCACCACACCATTCACTGTTGTTAGAGTGAAAACTGATTACAGGTGTGGAGCACGTGTCCCTGTGCAGCGTGACTTTAACTGAGCAGTTACTACACAACATGTGGGTGGGTGTATGTACAGCATATAGTTAACACAGAGTGGGAGACATGCTGATTTAGTTTTATTTTGGTTCAGTTACACAAAATATGTGACAAACTGAGGATATCTGTTTTTTTATTGTCTGGATTTCTGACAGTTGAACCACAGATACACTCTCTGTTTGAAGAGGTTTATTTTATTTGTTTATTTACAGTTTTTCCCAGGATATTTTCTGCCTTTCACTCATTTTTCAGGTTTTTATAGTTGACTTAACTCAAGAGATGACCCACTGTTGTGACTCACAGAACAAACAACTTAGCAAGGAATCAATTTAATTTTAAATTGTATCTTTTGGCACTTTGCTGCTAACAACTTGTCATAAAACACACAATTTGTTCCTGTTTCTTTATTTTAACTACGCCAAAGATAACATAGTTTGACAGGCATAAAATTGTATTTTGGCACCAATGCAATGATTCAAAAAGAGCTATTAGATGAAAAATTGTCAGAAAACTGCCAAAAACAAAATGTATTCAATGTGCAATACCATCTGGAAAGCATTTGAATGGTAAAAGATTCATTTTTCAGCATGAAACTGATCCCAAACTCACACCTAGTGCAGTAAAAAAACATACCTGGACCAAATAGCAGACAGTGGAGAACTATCATGGATCGGCTTCCCAACATACCTTATCATCTTTACAGATCAATCTGCAAAAGGAAGTCAACATTCAAAGAAGATCTTTGACTGCTGTTCAAGAAGCCTGGAGAACTATTCCTAAGACTGCTTACAGAAAACAGAAGGAACCTGATATAAGAGAGTTCAGGCTGTGCTGAAAAATAATGATCGTCGTACCAAATATTGTATGTTTTTCCTCATATACTTGATTTCCACAAATGCTTGTACATGTTTCAATGAGGAAAATATGGAAAAATGCTGAGTTTTTTTGTTTTGTTTTTTGTATTCAGACCACATGTGGAAAACTCTCAACTCTCTGTTTTTATATACAAAAAACTGGGAAAACATTTCAGGGCATGAAAGAATATTTTCTAACCAAATAAAGAAATAGCAGTTGAAGAGACAAGTTGTTTTGTGTCCAAGAAATACTAAAGTCAAATGTATTTAAGTAAGCAAGACACAATGGTACCTCAATGGTACGGGCGACCGTGGCTCAGGGGGTTGGGAAGTGTATCTGTAACCGGAAGGTCGCCGGTTCGATCCCTGGGCTCTCTGTCCTGGTTGTTGTGTCCTTGGGCAAGACACCTTGTGTCTGTCCCAGGGCAGCTGTGGCTACAACTGTAGCTGCCTCCACCAGCGTGTGAATGAATAGTGGCATTGTAAAGCGCTTTGGGTGCCTTGAAAAGCACCCTATATAAATCCAATCTATTATTATTCAAAACTGTTATTTATTTATTTATTTATTTATTTATTTATTATTTTAGCAGAAAATGTGTTATATTGTCCTGGTTCTCACAAACTCTGCAGGACAAATACAAAAATATATTGATTGTCACTTGCAGCTTTCAGCATGACCATCCGCTCACAGACTAGAAAATCAGATTCACTAATCAAAACATGCTTTTATCACACACCAGAGCATCTGACATGTGCAAGCTGAAGCAGTTAACATCCATTTGGTCCTGTGTAGGCCCAGTGTAACTCATTTAGGAAGAGACCCTTTACTGAAAAACTGTAAACACAGACAGAAACAAGTGAAATGAAATATCAAGGTTTATGAAAAGATCTCCTATAATTTATTTGGAATGTGCTCTGTGAATCAAGCTGAAATCTTTATTCCTAAGTGCCACTAAATCCCAGTTATATAAAATATATCGTACCAAGTGTGATTATTGTTGTGTCACTCACTCATTTTCTGTTTTGTTTATTTATTTATGACATGTGGACTTGCTTGGTATTGATTTTTAGCTTTCATACAACTACAGTGACAGGCTCTCATGAGATTGCTTGAGCAGCAGTGGTCTACCACTAATGGTAACACAATAACCAAAGTCAATGGCCTCCATGCACGAAGTCAGCCATCCATTTCAAAGTAATAGGTTTATAATTTATTTAAAGATACGTCACTAAGACTCATATGCCTAACGCTCTGTAATCGAAAGCCCTGCCCTCTGTTAGCACAATGGTTTCCAGCACTGACCGTTGTGCCTTTTTTATTATAAACTGTAAACACAGTTTCTAATCTGACCTTTACTGATTTATCGCTGTAGCCGCTCCATTAAATTCCAATTCCACCTTAAAGCCGGCTCACATGCCCATGTGCTTGGGTAAGATGTAACATGCTGAGTGTCTCAAAGGCTGAACTGTGTCCTCATAACAATTGTTACCATGGTTACAGAGTTGCTATGCAGGGCTTCAGTCCAGGAAAGTGCATATAAATCCTTGTATTCAGGCCACGTTCTGAAACGCTTTGGATGATACAGCGATAGTGCTTGTTTTTCCTGCAGTGAATGGATTCACGGTTAAATTTGACTGATTACATATTCTGATTTTTTCTCCTGTCATAACAGCTGAAAGAGAAAAAGGGCCTGTGGTTTTAATTCGGACATTAGTGAGCCCTTCTCACAGTGGCTCTTTCACACCATAGTGAGGCTCACAACATATAATCCAAAGGCACAGCTGATCTATCAGAAACACCCATGGCATTCAAGAAAGTCATCCTCTGATTTCCATGGAAACAAGAGCACAGCAAGTACAAGAACTGAGCTTGAGTCAGGATCCTGCTGACAATGGGCCATGACTTTCCTCCCTGTGGAGCAAATAGACATCAGCCAATCACAGAGTGCATTACTGACATGTCCACGTCCAACCAGAAGCTCATGCTAAACTATTTGATTACTTTATTGAACCACCTGCACAGAGACTTCACAGATTCCAGTGTCTGAGTACGAAATGTGCAGATTTGACTGTTCTGTTTCCACTTGTATGCCTAATGATATTAGCTTCTTCTAGCTACAAGACCCCTCATGATGTCATTGATGCTTGCTATAAAAGTGAATGAGTAACACTTCCTTGCTGCAAAACAACTGAGGCTGAATTTCCCCGAGTCAGGCTGCTTGTTCTGAGCAGCTCTGGCTGGTGTGTTGCTGTTTAAATATTAAATGCTGCTTTTCTGAGAAACTAAAGGCCAGCACACAGTTGTGTTTTTTTCTTTTAATGTAGAAAAGAAAATCTGACACATGAGACAAAAAGAAAAATGAACCATTTTATCAGACTGACATGAAAATATTGTAGTTTCTAAAACATGGAAAAAAATCAAAATCAACAGGTGTTATTTAATCAATTTGAACATTGGAAATTATGAGTGCTTGTGTGTATGCACGAATGGGGGAAAATAGTTATTAAAGCTTGTTTTCAATATGTAACAAAAGGTTTCCAGGTGTTCTCCATTTATCAGATGAGCCATGACAGTGAATCTTATTTTCTCAAGTCTTAGATCCAGGTTGAGGCGTGTTTGCAATCTAATCCAGTAACACAATTTGTGTCACGCAGATTAACTCTTAAATGGAAATTCGTCTATACCACAGAAACCAGGGATAACAAGTGGTGTTGAGGTTGGACGGGGTACATTGTAATGGACTGCTATTATTCCCATTTGTCTGTTTTACTCTTTTGTTTTAACACAGTGTGCTAGCTTTAAAGTGAACATGTGAATATTCAGACATTGGCAATGACACTCTAATCAGAGCCAGTCACTGTAATAAGAGCAAATACTAAACATTCAGGGAGCAGGTTCAGTTATTAGCCTGTACCGACTGACACTTTCACCAGTTAAATTACACACATTACACACTGTGTAATGGGCCAGGCCAATAAAGCTAATGTTTGCTTAGCAATATCATATCTAATTGGAGTGGGTAAAAAATATTGTAATATATATATAATATAATGTACCTGACATCACACTCAGTCAAACAAATGCTTAAAAAATAACAACAGGTGTACATTTTAGGATGTTCTCAGACAAAAAGCTGTCAGGTCCAAACTCAGACTTGAGTCCTGAGACCTGATATTTTTTTGAAAAAATATCAGCCCTGATGACTTTTTCTCCTGAGACCTGAGGCTGTCCTAAAATGTACACCGTACAACAGCGGTCCCCAACCCCCGGGCCTCGGACCGGTACCGGTCCCTGAGTCGTTTGGTACCGGGCCGCGAGAGTTGAGGCTCAGGTGTGAAATGTATGGTTTTCAGGGTTTTTATCGTTTTTATCGTTTACTCGGTTTTCCTGGGTCTTTTCACGTGTGTTATGAATAAATCTTCTTTTTTTCGGTACCGGTACTAGTTTTATTTTGTTGTATTTATCCGCAACACCTTAAAGGCCGGTCCATGAAAATATTGTCGGGCATAAACCGGTCTGTGGCGCAAAAAAGGTTGGAGACCGCTGCCGTACAACACACATCTCAAAAACACGAGGTTATGCAACAAACATTTACGTCAAAATGGACACTATTAGGTTGGCCAATCAGATCATTCACAGTTGCAGTATCCATGTCATTGTCCTGGGTCATTTGACACTTTTGTGTTTATTATTATTTTGTATTCTGGTTAAGACTTTCTACTTCTTTGGTTTTGGTTTCTGTGCTTCCTCGGTTTAGTAATTGTCATCCCTGCCCGTGTGCTCCCTCTGTTCTCTGTCAGTGTCATGTCTCTGAGTTCTGTTAGTGTATATTTCCTGTTTTACTTTGAAGATCCACGGCTGGTGTCGGTGTATTCAGTTAGCGTCTTCTGTCTCGCCATGTTAATTAGGTTCAGCCATGTCTCCCTTCTGTGTGCAGTATCCTCGGTTCCCTGTGTGTATTTATAGTGTGTGTCCTCTTGCGCTCGTCACGGGTCCGTCGGTGTGTTTCTCCCTCCTTGTTGTTCCCCGTGTTACCCTCTGCTCTAAATCCCCTCACTCTTTAGGTTTGTTACTTCTGGTTCCTTGTTTCTTCGTTTTCCCAGTGTAGGTTTTCCTTAGTGTCCGTCCATGCCTTCTCCGTTTCTGTTTGTATCCTTGCCTTGTTAATAAAGCTCACTCGCATCACAGCCGTGCCTGCATTTTGGGTCCTTCTCTCATAATTCCACACATGTGTTGCCGCAGCCATGACACATTCATACATGTGTAAGGATACAATCATGCACACTGACAAAGAAATATGAGTTCAACTGACTTCCTGTTATTAGAAAATGTTGAAAATATCAACATGTAAAATATCTTCCTTCCCTCTAAGCTGCTGCTCATGAGAGTAGACGTTACCCCTGGAGCTCCTGCTACGACTAACTTTTTAAGCTCTTTTCTAAACTGAATGGTTTCAGGCCTGCTTATGGGACAAAATGACCCTCTGCTCCACAAGTTACCTATGCAGCTACTCACATTTTCAGCAGAGCTTTTGAAGCATGGTTGCTGAGTGGTTAGCTGTCACCTCACAGAAAGAGCAGGGCCTTTCTGTCTGGAGTTTGCATGTCTGGGAAATCTAGTTTCTCCCATCATCCGACGCAGACACTGCCAGATTAATTCTCCTGTCACCGTGCCTTTTATCAAGGGACTGGCCTGTAGCTGGAGCGGGTCCCTCCGTGCTCCAAGGGGATGGTTTAAATGCAGAAAATGCATTTCCCTAAGGCGATCATTCAAGAACACCATGTTAAAATAAATTCTAGCATGCCAGCTTGCCAAGAATGAGACTTAGCAAAGCAAAGCTACACTGTGACGAAGCAGCTGGTGGCTGCTTTAAGAGGATGCTAGGAATAAGTAATTTAACAGCTTGATAGTGAGGAGCCTCAGGTTATAACATATGGGCGCATTATTATATATACTATGTCGATTAATATCACTGGTTGTTGCTCACAACAGAGGAGTGAAAAACCAAAGACTGTGACTTATATGAAAAAACTGCCTGACAAATAACTTCTGTGCCCTGTCTGAATGTGTCAGTCCTCATTATACACCACACATTTAATGTATCAATTTAATGACGGTACCTAATTTACTAAATCATTAGTAATTCAGGAAAGACTTGAAATTACAAATTTTGTTATGCATGATGGGGGCTATTTGAATAGTGAACAGTGTAATCCAGGAAGGAAGCCCTAATGTTTTTAAATAACCGGTTGTTTGTCATGACATCGTGGTTACCATGCAACATTCAGTCAGTGTTTCTCCGTGTTCTTCTTCCTGAGTGCCGTTGTTCTCAGCTGCTGGTTCAGAGAACATTGCATTTACGTTTTCTTCTTTTTTCCACATTTCAAGCTTCACAGGGTTGTCAGGAGAGGACACACTGTGCACAGTAGTAATCCATCGTTTGAACAATTGCCAGCATTCTCCGTGACAGCTCCGAGGCAGGAAAGCAGTTTAGCACTGCTTCAGCTAGATGAGCATCCATCCCATTTCCCTCTTGCATCTGATCCAGTTCAGGGTCACAGTGGAGCTGGAGAACACCATGGACACAGCTACTATAGAACCACCACACCCTGCAGAGTTTGACACCCATGCTGGCAAATTCTGCCCTCTTCAGGTGAGCTCCCTGAGAAAGAGTTCACTCAGAGTCATACTGAGCTGTCCAAACATACTTTTCACTTACATTTTCTGCCAGATGACGACAACTGTAACAACTATAGTTAAATATTTTCACATTTTCAAGCTTCTGTGTGTCTTATTAATGGTTTCTTAGGTTACGTCCACACGTACACGGGTATTTTTGAAAACTGAGATTTTCCGTTTTCGTTTTAAAAAATAATCCCGTCCACACGTAAACGCAGAAATGAAGGAAAACGCTGCTAGGAACATGCCAAAGCAGCACCTAACCGTGTAGAAATGTTGGCCAATCAGAAGTCTAGAAGCCTCAGTGGGAAAAAGTAAACAAAGCTGGGGCATAGAAGCAGAACCGAGTCGTATGTGTGGAGGGACAGTAACTGTGTGTGTATATGTAAGCATTTAAACACTGCAGAGAGAACAATTAACAGTAACAGTATTGTAGAAATTCATTTCACCGAAACAATAACGTGGCGCACAGTGTGACATCAAAAAAGGCGCACACCTTTGACGCTGCGTTTTCTGCGTTTTTCTCGTCCACACGTAAATGCAAAAACGGAGTTTTCGAAATTATCCACCCTGGTCTGAGTTTTTAGAAATCTCAGTTTTCAGTGACCAAAGTGTGGACAAAAGGTGCAAACGCATAGAAAAATCTGCGTTTTCAAAAATACCTGGGTACGTGTGGACGTAGCCTTAGAAAAAACAAAACAACCCCCAACCAAAATTCCTCCATTTATTATATATTTTGATTTTTCAGAGAGGTTGAGGTATTTTTCAGTTATAAATCTGACAACATATACGTTGACTGCATTTTCTATGAAGCAGTGTGCAGCGTGAACGGTAGAAAATAAGAAATAACATAGTGAAACAATGAAAATGAAAAGGCTCTAGAAGCAAGAACAAGTTTCTGAAAAACTGTAAAAGCTTTCAGAGGATCATTATTACAACTGGAGACATTTCATGTATAAAGGTTTTATATTATCAAGCTGTGTAGGAAATACAAACTATATACAACGCTGTTTTGTATTTGCTTGTGCTGCGTTCTTGTGTTAACTCTCGTTTTATTGCATCTACCATCTATCTACCATGGAGCTGTCCAAGGTGCTGACCCTGGTTCAATTACTCAGTAACAGCAACAGCAGGTGGAAATGTTTAAGCCAATAACGGTCAGTGTAATGCATAGACTGGCTGTCTGTGAATGTAATATGTATATGTTTGTATGTACATTACTAAATGTCATTAATTCAATTCAATTGAATTTTATTTATACAGCACCAAATCACAACAACAGTCGCCTCAGGGCGCTTTATATTGGACAGCAGATCGTACAATAATAGATACAGAGAAAAACCCAATAATCAAGCAAGCACTTTGGTGACAGTGGGAAGGAAAAACTAACAGGAAGAAACCTCTGGCACAACCAGGCTCAGGGAGGGGCGGGGCCATCTGCTGCGACCGGTTGGGCTGAGAGAAGGAAGACAGGATAAAGACATGCTGTGGAAGAGAGACAGATTAGACACATTAGATACAGATAATCTTCACAGATCATAATAAGGACAGGACAGAAATTTAGCTAAGATGTTCACTTAGGACACACACACACACACAATCACACACACACACAGTCTATGAAACAAAATTACTAAATTGATTGCACTGATAATAGTAGGAGCTTCGACGACGACTTCACAGTTGATTTACACATGCACTCAGCACATTATGTCCCCCATAATTTTATCTTGAACAACGACCCAAACTTAAGTATGTAGGTTTTTCTTGCAGCTGCCACTAAATTGAACCACAGAGATGACATATGGCTCTGGTTTGTGTCACTGCTAACCCTTGCTGATGGCTTCTAGGCTCTTTTCCTTCACTCCGTGACAAACGGCACACACATGAAGCGATAATAAGCTGCAGGCCACTCCTGCTGCCTGAATTTCACAAAGGGCCATTGACCTCATAACACGGGTGGACAGCAACAGAGGCTTTTCTACCTCGTTTCTCCGTCAGCGTCTCACCTGCTCCGGAGTGAGACATTCCTGGAGGGATTAAAGGAGTCCCTGCGGCACAGTGAAGCAAAGGAGATTTCCTTTTATAGTCTATCAGACATGAAAAAGTGGAGCATTAAAAAAAATGCTCTTGGTAGAGCACAAAGTTTTTCCAGCCCTGAGCAATTTTTAAGCTTTAGAAGCCACGGCCCCTAAAATAGCTGCATGATTTATCACTTCTAAAGTTATGGCTCATAATAACTATTCAGTTCAGCTAGAGTAGTCCCAGACACGAAACAGAATATGATACAATTAAGAAACCAATTACATTAGCAGATGGATACATGTATAGAGGAATAACACCGAAAAAAGGGTAAGAGTCACAAACTACGCTCGAAGCTTCAAAGCTCGAACTCTTGATGTTTCACAGGAATCAGAGGCATCATGGCTTGAATTGTACTAGACTGCAACTCACCAATATTTCACTATTATCTCCATCCCACTCTGACAAATGAGTACTTTCCACAGAGATAATTATGGCAGATCCAGATGGTTTTGAGTCACAGGAGGGCTCTGAGGAGACTGTGGCAGTGGCCATGGCTCTGTGCCATTTGGGTCCATCATCCTCAGAGTTATTGCAGACTGAAAATGCATTCTCATCTATTTCATTGCAACATCTTGCTAATGGATCCGAAGACTCATGATTACCCAGGAAAGGACCAGAGCAGCCACACACACACACACACACACACATTCAATAATGGTTTTACAACATTCAGATTTAAAGACGTTGGAGGTGTGAGTCTTCCATCTAATAATAACCCACAGACATTACAGCAGGTGCTGATTGGCTGTGGAAGGACTTTTCTTTTTGATTATTGAACTTGGACCAAATAAGGGGAAACTGATTCTTGTTCATCATTCAGGACAAATACTTTTAAGCTGTTGTGTGTTTGAGTTGCATCAGTGAAACTGAACTGAATCTGGTGCATCAGAAGTAAACATATTAGGTTGATGAGACTAAACACAAATGAACATTCTGCTTCAGAGAAGCCACAGAAAACACAGAGCAGGTTAAAACTCCACTCAGCAGCAACACCAAAATGCCCTCTATACTGAGCAGCAGACAGTGTTGGAAAGGTTACTTTTAAAATGTATTCCATTACAGATTACAGAATACATGCCCCAAAATGTATTCTGTAACGTATTCCGTTACGTTACTCAATGAGAATAACGTATTCTGAATACTTTGGATTACTTAATATATTATCATGCTGTTTACAACTACATGAATGTACTATTGCTGTGATTTATTACTGTTACTGAAGGTCCGCGGCTCCGAACCGTAGTAAAGGGACCTCTGGCTAATACGGTGGGTTCTGTGTCGGCTCGTAGCTGAAAAGTAGCTTTACTTTGTTGTCTGGGTCAACTTTGCTAGCGACAGAGAGAGGCGTTGAAAGGCTGCTCCAACGGAACTTATTGTTTTTGGAGGAAAACACGAACACGGTGTACAGTCGAGTCTTAATAGCTTACTTACAGCTGGGCTCGTCAGGCTCTCTTCTTGGCTGCAGTGGTTATTATTATATTTACATGCTTCCAGCTCCCGTTTTTGCTCGATGACAGCTCGTACTTTTCCTTTTTCTCCCTCCATCGCTCACAGACACATAACGTGTATGGCAGTCCATTCTCCCTGCAGCACGGACTACACTGCCCATGATGCTACATTCTTTAGAGCTATACCTGTAGCATTCTGCCTATTAGCTTAGCACAACAACAACAGGTGCTCTCTCACCCAGGAAACACGCAAAGAGAGCGTCACCCTGTAACCATGGCAACCGTAACGCTGCCACCTGGAACAACAGAACGTAGCTGTCAAACAAAACCCAAACAGTCCTGACCCGCCACAATATGAAACAGGGAAGTACCGCCGTGTAATCCATTTATTTCAACAAAGTAACTGTATTCTAAATACCACCTTTTTAAACGGTAACTGTAACGGAATACAGTTACTCATATTTTGTATTTTAAATACGTAACGGCGGTACATGTACTCCGTTACTCCCCAACACTGGCAGCAAATGCCTTCCTTTTATAACCTTGAGCTAGATGTCCTGGATATATATAGTGTGCATGCCCCTGACTAAATAAACAACTATAAAATGGATAAGGACTGGACATCATTTACAGTATATTCCTTCAAAAGGGCCAAATGTGGATCTTACTGTACTTGAATCCATGTTTCACTTACTCCCCTCTAAACAGAAGCAGGAAGGTAAATCACTGGTGAATTAGAGGAAAAAACAGCATGAACAGTTACTGCAAGAGCCTCTTTTGTCTTGCAAAGGCAGCCCTGTAAAGTTTTTGCTCTCCTTGATTTATTATTTTTTCAAACTCTTTTCTATCTCAAAGAGACACACAAAGTGTTTTGCTGCTAAAAACTGTGTGATGCAATAACATTTTCTCTCTTATCACGGCGCTGCACCTGCTCGCTGAATGAAAAGGAAATTAAAATGCTCACTTAATCATTACATTAACTGAAACTGTGCAACTTCTGCCAAACAATAATGAATTGGAACCTCAATATCTCCAAGAAATATCGGAAAGTGTAAGAAGGATCCACAATGCACAACAACAGAAAGGGGCTTTGCTCTTGTAGGCTGCGTTTGGCTGCAGCTTTTATAATACTGTAAGAGTCTTTGCATCATTGCCTCAACTGTCACTCAGACAGAAGTTCAGACTTCCTTCCTGTGGAGCTTCAAGAAAGTCTTCAGCTTTTTTTCTGCATTTTAATACATTTACTGAGCATCGATAATTATTTAAATGTAAGTTACAGTAGTGAAAATGCAAGATTATTTTCTTGTAATTATTATTATTATTTATCAGCTGGGGTCTCCAGCTGAATGAAAAAAAACCTCTGCATGACAGAAATGCAGCAGGAAGCACCCGTGTGATGCATGGTTCAGTCACACTGTTCATTAACTAGAGACGTCACAACACAGCTGAGAAATTTAAATGAGCCACATGAATCTGAATCTACATCCCACAGCTGAAGAAGACAAAGCCCAACCTCTCTGTCACACACTCCTTTAAATTCTACTTTACATGTGCTTAAGTTTTGTTTCATTTTCCTGACTTCTGGTGAATATTTATGCACTTTTCATGCACTTATTATGTAGTGAAAGGAGTTGATGAAACCAAAGATTAATGTCTCTGATCTAATATCCAAGCAAACATGTAAAACATGGTCCTGTTCTGTCCTTCTGAAAAGTCACTTTTTTATAAATGTCAGTTTGTTCATAAAGTTAAAGAAGAAACGTAAAGAAATGAAAAAGAGCAAAGAGGAAGAGACAAAAATGTGAAGAAATGTTTCTTCTGGAGCCAAAACAAAATCGTTAAGCTGCAGGATCAGACAACAACTACAAAGCCTAATTTGGTAGGAAAAACTTGTAGTTCTTTATTTTAAAAAGCAGAAAAGAAGATTCACCTTTAAAAAAACCCAACTCATAACGTGCATCTAACCCAGAGAAACAGCTCTTGGTGCTGGGACTTATAATGAAACTCCACTAATGAGCCAAATCTGCACCACACACAAAGAGAGTCAGCTCTCATAGTGGACATAATACTACTGCATGTGTCCAGTGTTGTGGTTATTGTGACTTTCTAAACCAGATAACGAAAACATTATTTAAGCCAGAAATCAAGCATTTGCAGATTTGAAAAGTCTGTCAAGATAAGTGAAAAAAAAGAGATATTAAAAAACAAACAAAATAAACAACAATAATGGCACTGATTCATTAAAATCTTTTAATTTGAACTTCCCTTACTTGGCTTCCTGGCAAATAATCGAGCTAATTCTTGAGAATCACTGTTCACTCAAACAGGTTTACAGCAGGTTTACTTATTCCTCATTTAAAGTTTACAAAATGTAAAAATCAAGATTTATTTATTTGTTATCAGTTTACTGGGAAGGCAACAAATGCTTAAATGAGCTTTTAATTGTTATTCTTTATATGTGAACATAATGTAAAATACAAAAAAAATAATCCAGTTTTACTTTGTATTAAAAAAATATTTCTGTACCTGCTTTACAGTGTTGTTCACACTGTGCACGTATACTCATTGGACACTTTGTTAGGCACACCTGTTCACTTGTTCATCAATGCAAACATCTAAACAGCCAGAAGAGCATCTTCAGCATGAAGCATCACTCTGTTAGCTAAGAACAGGAAACTGAGGCTGCAATCCCACAGGCTCACCAAAACTGGACAAGAGAAGATTGGAAAATGTTGGCTGATCTGATGAGTCTCCATTTCTGCAAGGATAACACAGCACAAGCAAGGTTTAGCAAATAAAGTGTCGGGTGGGTGTAGGTAATTTAATTTTCATTTATCTAAATGGATAAAGAACATTACAAGAAATAAAAATGATCTCATGGGAATTTAGAAAGGCTACATTAAACTGCTTGCATTGATTTACTTGGTTAGAGGCTAAAATCAATGCACATTATCTTTCTGCTCTTGGCATTATTAATATTTTATCTAAAAGTTGCATCTTTATGGATGTAAACCTTTGACCTGCCACCTTTCATTCATTTACATATATCTTGCCTGGCTTGTCTTCTTGTAATAAACATGTTGACAGCTTTTGTTTTAATTAATAAACTGCCCACGTTTGTCTTTAAACCAATGTGCTTTTAGTCTTAAACTATGTGTTTTATTTAGTTCTAAATACTCAAATGACTGTAATCAGTTTTTGCTCATTTCACTTGTGCACGGTCGTTTTAGTGTCTGTATTACTGGTTGGTAAATTACATAAACACAGAGAAATTAATAAACACAGAGAACTTGTGAGAAAGAGCTCTGTAGTAACAACAGAACAGATCACTAACAATCACTAAGAATGCAGCGACCTTATGAGGTAACTGCTTTAGATGAATAATTGTGTCAAAGCTCAATAGAAACATTTCATCCTTTTTGTCTAAAAAACACGTTCCTTATTCTCCAAGCTCTCAAACAGGCTTGCTGTGTAACATATGCAACAAGCTATCTGCTCTGACATATCGAGAACACAATTTTTAATGGGAATTGATTGAAAAAGCTAATAAATATGAAGTGAGTCATCACCTCGCCTCAGTTTAGCCTTCAAATGTCAGTGTGCTTCTACTGTACTTCAGCCCGTAGGATAAAAACAACTGACCTGCAAGAATCCAACTGGATACGTTATTTGAGATTTTAGAGTTTTTGAAATGTGACCTGCAATAAAAGCTCCTCTCAAACTCACATTTAAAATTCAATGACACAATCCTCCCAAAAAACGAGTCAGCATACTCTGCTACGTTTGTTTTGATAACAGCCGAGACAGTTTCGGGAATAAATGCTCTCGGGAGCCACTAGACACTCTTGGCAGGGGTAATAGGATGGACTTTGATGCTGACTGCCAGACAGAGTGATGCGTTTGTGGCTTGAGATTAGATTCTTACATCGTGTACTTGAAAGGAATAAAAATGCACCGCTGATGTTTGAGGGCATGGTTCGGAAATCGCAAGGGGAAAACTCATCGGCATCATTTTGTGCGAGTGAAAAAACAAAAAGACAGATGTGACAGTTTTATGGACAAGAAGCCAAGACATATGTGTTGTGTTTACAAGTTTCCATAGACCGAAACTGAATGTTTATGTGCCTCTATGACTACTTCAGGCCAGAGGAGCCCCAGAACCAAAAAAACGAGCCACCGTCACCAACATGTAACTTCCTTTGTATAACTGAACACAGATAGTGACTGTTATTCAATTCAATTCAATTTTATTTATATAGCGCCAAATCACAACAAAAGTCGCCTCAAAGCGCTTCATAGATACAGAGAAAAACCCAACAATCATATGACCCCCTATGAGCAAGCACTTTGGCGACAGTGGGAAGGAAAAACTCCCTTTTAACAGGAAGAAACCTCTGGCAGAACCAGGCTCAGGGAGGGGCGGGGCCATCTGCTGCCACCGGTTGGGGTGAGAAAAGGAAGACAGGATAAAGACATGCTGTGGAAGAGAGACAGAGGTTAATAACAGATATGATTCAATGCTGAGAGGTCTGTTAACACATATTATGTATTTAGCCAAAGCAATATATTGTTTAGTGGGACTACTTTCACTAATAAGCAAGAGAACACCAAGTGTGTTGTATATGCGCTTTGATATGCCTGTGCCCTTCCACAAAATGTTTAATAAGGTAAGTTACTTTCAACAAAAAGGTGTTGTTACCTTACCAGTTAAGTTAAAAGAGAGAACATAACAGTGACCATGAGCATTTCGGAAGATTCTGGGTCATTACAGTACAATACAACTTTATTTAGAGAGCACATTTAAAAAGCAACGGTATACCAAAGTGCTTCACAAAAAAGACAGAAAATAAATCATAAATATTATAAACATTATAGGACATTACTGCCAAATCAGCAAATTCTTAGAATGTTTTCTGCTTGACAGTTTCTGGTCTGCATAAAAATGAGTGGTGTCAGCATTAATCTCGTCAAAATGACGTTAACGGCATAACCGCATTAACGCGGTAAATCTTCGTTAGGGAGTTAACACTGATCACCCCGTGCAAGGGGCTGCACGGTGCTAATGCGTTAACAAGCTAACTGCACTAACGCATTAACGCGTTGTTGCCGTTGAACTCACTGATTCATTTTGCTGGTCTTTCTTACCAGAAAAATGAAAATGAATGAAAATGAATTAGTCTTGCAATCAGAAGGTTGCCGGTTCGAGCCCCGGCTCGGACAGTCTTGGTCGTTGTGTCCTTGGGCAAGACACTTCACCCGTTGCCTGCTGGTGGTGGTCAGAGGGCCCGGTGGCGCCAGTGTCCGGCAGCCTCGCCTCTGTCAGTGCGCCCCAGGGTGGCTGTGGCTACAATGTAGCTGCCATCACCAGTGTGTGAATGTGTGTGTGACTGGATATGTAAAGCGCTTTGGGGTCCTTAGGGACTAGTAAAGCGCTATACAAATACAGGCCATTTACCATTAAAGTAAAACAGGAAGCACGACACATAGACAAAGACAGACTCAAAGACACCAGCTTAACGCTGAGATATGACTGACTCTGGAACAGAAGGAACAGCGACACGGCTAACTAGACATGAGATGTGTGACCAGGAGAGGCACAGAGAAAACATGAGAACAGAGACTAAACAGAGACTAAGAAACATCCAAAAGAAGGAAGAATTAAGATCACTAAGCACAAATAAAAGAAGAACTAGTGAAAGTTCTGGATGCCACATAGTTGAAGTTCACAATATTGCAGAAAAACGCATGTAGAAAACTTTTAAACGTGAAATTCTTAATAAAAAAAAAAGAAGAAGATAATACCATTTTAATTAAGTTTATTACTAAAAAAAATAACTTAAATATGTGAATATTGTTTCATTATAAGGATGGGCTCATTAATCATCAACTTTTCACAGTATTTTCTTTATAAGGTTTTTATGCAAATCAGACAGTTGAGCAGAATGATGTTTCTTTTTATTGCTCTTCATCTACTTGAGTTTGCATCTTTAAATGACATGTGTCCTGTGTGTATTTACTGCTGAGCTAAAGCTATAGACGAACATCACTCTTCAGTAGAAGATGATGTTTAGATCAGATTGTCAGTGCACATCTGTTGTTTTTCCCCATCCTATTTTACCACCGTGCAAACATTGATTTGAATTCATTAAATAAGAGATGAGTGGATTATTTATCCAGCAGGTAAATCTAATGCAACAGTACGGCACAACACCAGAAAAGCCTGGTGAAACTGGTCAAGCTTGACAGAAATTCAGTGTCTCACTCTTTTGAAGCTGGCTGGCTTTGTGTCGCCACACAACAGCTGTTCCACTTAAGCAGCTGTTTTTTACGTATCATTTTTAATATAAAAAATAAATGAATAGGTGAAAACTAAACATGTCTACATTGCATTTTCTCTTGTGCCATGTTGTGTTTAGGGAGACGCACACAGATGTTGTTTGGATTTGTGAAACAGCCTTCAGTTTCTGACTGCGTGCTTCTCAGGACGTTCATGTTGTTGAAGGAAGACAGAAGTTTAAAAACGAAGTAAACATCTCCCGTCCACATGAAGACATTTGAGACGCTTGACCCAAAAACAGAACTTTGTGCAAATCTAAGTTCTTGTTGTTGTGAAATCAAGTACAGGCCTTTTATTATCTGTGTAACCCCATGAAATTATGAGTTATTAATTGTAATCCTTTTTTCCTTTACTTCCTTTTTAGCTTTACATTTATAGTTTGCAGTGTAAAATCCAACGTGCACACTGACCAGAACATGGATTATGAGTCCAGGCGACTGAGCCCACGAGGTTCTGTCTCGATTGATTCATTTCAAAAGTCATTAAGTTACTCAAACCTTCCATGACACTTTGCAGTCTACTCTAGCTGTTGAAACAGCATCTTACATGCAGAAGAACAGGCTGATTAGCACTTCTAATCACTACATGAAATAACACCAACAACACCATGCAGTACTTTACTGTTGCATGATAGCGGTGTCTCCTCCTCACAGGAATTCCCTTTATTCTAGGACTACACCTTCATTTGACCTAGTTTCTGCACCAGCAGTGCTAATGCATAAGGTAGAGGTGAGCTTAATCTAACATTCACAGATGGTGTGATGATGGTGTTTGAGGAAACTCAGGTGGGGACTTAGGTGTACCTAAGTAAATCCACTGCTGCTCCAGGCAGGACAGTGTTTGCTTAAGTGAATCCTGGTGAAGTGACCCATTTGCTGCAGCTCCAAAATGTTCCAGACTGTATCAGGACCTGAGATATTTGCATTTTGCATTTTCAAATGAGGCGTATTTGCATTTTATTTTGAGATCTGTTTTAATTGCAGTGCAGGGTCGGCGAGATCACAGTGGGGATTTTACTGAGTGATTTTAGTTTATATTATTCATAAATATTTAGCTTGGATTCAGTGTACATTCGTTTTTGTGTTAGCTGTACTTTTATTAACTATTATAATATGGAGAGTATTTGTCAGGGGAAACATTTAAGAATTGATATTGCAATAAAAAAACAGCACTTAACTAAAATGAAAAACATTTCCTGCATAATTTATTTTATTCGAAAAATATTTTCAAAAGTCTAGTTTTTATTTTTAATTTCAGTTAACTAAGATGTATTTGTTTTACTTCAGTTTTAGTTAACTATAATAATCTTGATCAGAACAGAAGAGACACCTTACAAGGGAGGGCTAGTCGAGCACATTAATAGCTCAGCGCACTAAGTGATAATCTCACAGCAGTGATAATATTAAAACAGCTCATCTTGGTAATCAGCCTGCTTCTTGTTTCTACCAGTCTCATTATGTCATTGCATCTCTTTTTTCCAACCTCGTTCCAGTCATGCTGGTGCTGAGGTGGAACACATCCACACGTCCGCTTGTCCAGTTCAGGGTCTCTGGAGGCTGAAGCCTATAGCTGGGATAAGCTGCGATAGATGGGTCACCAGGCCGTCATTGGAAGAACACAAAGAGACAGACGTGTATGCTTACATTCACACCCAGCGCATCACGGTGCTAACCAGTAAACCAGTGTTGCCTCTTTCAACCTGAAATTGAAGAATTTTCTGTCTGTAGAGATACATGCACTAGACTAAGGCCTCTAATCAGAAGTACCTGACCCCGTGGTATAATTCTCAAACACGTACCCTAAAGCAGATGACTCGTAATCTGGAGAGGAAATGGCGTGTCACAAATTTAGAGGATCATCATTTAACCTGGAGAAATAGTTTGTTGCTTTATAAGAAAGCCCTCCGCAAAGCCAGAACAGCTTACTACTCATCACTGATTGAAGAAAATAAGAACAACCCCAGGTTTCTCTTCAGCACTGTAGCCAGGCTGACAAAAAGTCAGAGCTCTTTTGAGCCAACCATCTCTTTAACGTTAACTAGTGATGACTTCATGAACTTCTTCACAAATAAAATTTTTATCATTAGAGAAAAAATTACCAATAATCATCCCACAAATGTAATATTATCTACAGCTACTCTTAGTACCATTGATGTTAAGTTAGACTCTTTTTTTCCAATCGATCTTTCTGAGTTAACTTCAATAATTACTTCCTCCAAACCATCAACGTGTCTTTTAGACCCCATTCCTACAAAACTGCTCAAAGAAGTCCTGCCATTGATTAATTCTTCGATCTTATATATGATCAACCTATCTCTAATAATCGGCTATGTACCACAGGCCTTCAAGGTGGCTGCAGTTAAACCTTTACTCAAAAAGCCATCTCTAGACCCAGCAGTCTTAGCTAATTATAGGCCAATCTCCAACCTTCCTTTCATATCAAAATCCTTGAAAGAGTAGTTGTCAAACAGCTAACAGATCATCTGCAGAGGAATGGTTTATTTGAAGAGTTTCAGTCAGGTTTCAGAGTTCATCACAGCACAGAAACAGCTTTATTGAAGGTTACAAATGATCTTCTTATGGCCTCTGACAGTGGACTCATCTCTGTGCTTGTCCTTCTTGACCTTAGTGCAGCATTCGATACTGTTGACCATAATATCCTATTAGAGCGATTAGAACATGCTGTAGGTATTACAGGTATTGCACTGCAGTGGTTTGTATCATATCTATCTAATAGTCTCCAATTTGTGCATGTAAATGGAGAGTCCTCTTCACACACTGAGGTTAATTATGGAGTTCCACAGGGTTCAGTGCTAGGACCAATTCTGTTTACATTATACATGCTTCCCCTAGGCAGCATCATTAGAAGACATAGCATACATTTTCACTGCTATGCAGATGACACCCAGCTCTATCTGTCCATAAAGCCAGATAACACACACCAATTAGTTAAACTGCAGGAATGTCTTAAAGACATAAAGACTTGGATGGCCACTAACTTTCTGCTTCTTAACTCAGATAAAACTGAGGTCATTGTACTCGGCGCTGAAAAGCTTAGAAATATGGTATCTAACCAGATTTTTACTCTGGATGGCATTACCTTGGCCTCCAGTAACACTGTGAGGAACCTTGGAGTCATTTTTGACCAGGATATGTCCTTCAACACACATATTAAACAAATATGTAAGACTGCGTTCTTCCATTTGCGCAACATCTCTAAAATTAGAAATATCCTGTCTCAGAGTGACGCTGAAAAACTAGTTCATGCATTTATTACTTCCAGGCTAGACTACTGCAATTCATTATTATCAGGATGTCCAAAAAACTCACTGAAAAGCCTTCAGCTAATCCAAAATGCTGCAGCAAGAGTACTGACAGGGACTAGAAAGAGAGAGCATATTTCTCCTGTTTTGGCTTCCCTTCATTGGCTTCCTGTTAAATCCAGAATTGAATTCAAAATCCTGCTCCTCACATACAAGGTCTTAAATAATCAGGCCCCATCTTATCTTAATGACCTTGTAGTACCATATCACCCTATTAGAGCACTTCGCTCTCGCTCTGCAGGCCTACTTGTTGTTCCTAGAGTATTTAAAAGTAGAATGGGAGGCAGAGCCTTCAGTTTTCAGGCCCCTCTTCTGTGGAACCAGCTTCCAGTTTGGATTCAGGAGACAGACACTATCTCTACTTTTAAGATTAGGCTTCAAACTTTCCTTTTTGCTAAAGCATATAGTTAGGGCTGGACCAGGTGACCCTGAATCCTCCCTTAGTTATGCTGCAATAGATGTAGGCTGCCGGGGGATTCCCATGATGCATTGAGTTTTTCCTTTCCAGTCACCTTTCTCACTCACTATGTGTTAACAGACCTCTCTGTATTGAATCGTATCTGTTATTAATCTCTGTCTCTCTTCCACAGCATGTCTTTTATCCTGTCTTCCTTCTCTCACCCCAACCGGTCGCAGCAGATGGCCCCGCCCCTCCCTGAGCCTGGTTCTGCCGGAGGTTTCTTCCTGTTAAAAGGGAGTTTTTCCTTCCCACTGTCGCCAAAGTGCTGCTCATAGGGGGTCATATGATTGTTGGGCTTTTCTCTGTATCTATGAAGCGCCTTGAGGCGACATTTGTTGTGATTTGGCGCTATATAAATAAAATTGAATTGAATTGAACTAATGCAGGAAGTTTAGTGCACTATATAAATATTAGAAGCCAGGTTCCTAATGAACTGATTAACTCATAGACAGATGGAGATTACTGCATCTCAGAAACAGTTTTTCACTTTAAATGAAAACATTACCATAATGAGAGATTGTTAATGTCTTTTCTCTGCTTCTATAATTCTCAGCAATGGCACAGTGAGTTCAATGGAAATGACTTTCCTGTAAGGAGCTCATTTCTATTCCTAACTTAGTTTCAGGATATTGTATTAGGCTCTGGTGTAAAACAGCCATTATGAAATAAATAAGTTGGGACTCTGATGATAATTTGTCAGATTTTTGTCCCCAAATGCACAAGATGCATGCAAAGCTCACATTGATGTCACGCTGATGTTTTTGTGACCCCAGACAGTGACCTCGTTCCAGTGAAGACGTGAAGATGGCTGAACAAACAACAGGAGGACATTATTAAAACTGTCACGGAGAGCAGATTCCAAAGAGTAATAACTGTGAATAGAACATCTGATTTCTCAAACATTACTGCCTTTATTATCCACCCACTCTCAGGGATTAGATGAATGTCTTAGAGAATGAAACCTTCCTGTGACCTCTTTGAGTTTTGGAAAAATGCCTTTCACTTGACCTTATTTGAGTGAGTCTGAGTGTCTTTGCTGCAACACAACCACAGCAAATAAAAAATCTTGTTGGGAAACAAATAATTAAAATACGTGAATGTGGCAGAATGTGTGTTCTTTTTCTGAGGGATCAAAGCAGAGAGTTTACTGGGTGGAGCTCTCCCCAAGTCTTCGATTGACATTATTGTTTTTGTCTGTAACAAATCTGAAGTCTTCTTCTGGATTCATTGAACTCTCTTAACTGGACAAATATGTAAATCATGTGTTTCAGCCTTATGAAAGCCAGATGTTCTTCAAGAGATGTGATCATTACCACGTCCAGTGCTGCATAATCGAGGTGTATCACTAACATGTGCTGCTCTTCTTTCCCTTTTTTTTGTAATTTCATTACTATGAGGAATACCATCCATCTATCCATCCTTCCATTTATTGAACCATCCTGGAGCTTATCCCAGCTGTCACTGGATGTCACTCGATATATGATCCACTGTTGATCTGCACACAGCTGTTGTCACGAACGTCGCACTCGCTTATGTCACTGTCATGAGACATTCTCGCAAAATAAATCACGATTTTAGTAACGCAGTAACGCAGCGTTCCTACGGGAAAGTAACGGTAATCTAATTACCGTTTTTGCAATAGTAATCCCTTACTTTACTCGTTACTTGAAAAAAGTAATCGGATTACGCGTTACTGCCCATCTCTGGTGGTGACCAGTACAGCATTGTGCTGAAATACCCAAGAAGAAAAACAGGAATTCCACATGGCAGGAATTCAAGTTTTGTAGTGAAATGTTGTTGCAGAGCAAAATGAGGCAACTCTGAAATGAATTGGGGCATCTACAATAACCCTGTTTCACTAATATCGACTCAGCTGGGGATACAAACGATCTGATTCGATCCAAGACTGGCTAACCACTCGATGGGTCATGAGGGCGGATGAAAAGCTCCATTTTGAAACCTGGCAACGAGGGAAATGGCTACACAAAAACCCTCATTGAGTTTGACCAAAGGTCGAACACCGAGGGTCAGTTATACCAACTCAACGTCCTCCATTGTTGCGTTGTGTTTGCATCACATACAAATGACATTAGTGGTAGTAGCCACCAAACTCGAGCAAAACCACTAAACACTAACCATTTTCACAATTATTAAATGCAAAGCTGAGGTTTTCCAATAGCTTTGGTCAGTGGCATAAGTGAAGCTTCTCAGACTGACATGAGTCAGCAAAGGTGACCAATTCTAATTGCTACTTCACCAAGTGCATTGCATAACAGACTAACTATCATGCAATGCACTCAGTCCATACTCACAATAAATGGTAAAACAGCGAGAATCTAATAGAACTAAGTCAGCAGTTTCTTGATGCCTGCTCAATCATCCAGCCCATTGTTCCTTCAGTGGGCTGGTTTCAGTCATTATGCAATGTACTGTTTATAAGGTTGGGGAAACCTGCAGTCAGCTGAGACTGAAGAAGTCACTTGGATGAGTGAAAAACAAAACGCTACGTCCAGATGAGCAGAACCAACTTTTGGAGATAAGTCAGCAGTGCTCATTATCCCTACAGCAAAATCCATCGAACACCTCCTGATCAAGCAGAATGTAAACTTTCCTTTTCCCCATACACCGAGCTCATGCTTGCACACTTGTGCTTATCATATTTAGTTTAGCCATGTGTCTAAAATGTAGCTAGATTTTGGTTAGCCTCTCTTGCAAATGCCAAGCACTTCTCTACTTCATGCCATCCAAGGGATAAATAAATGCACAATGAATGGAGGGTTCAAAAGTTCAGTGCTGAGGCTCTGCGAGCAATGGGAAGAGAGAGAGTAAGGATTAGAGAGTGTTACAGTCACAATCCAGGATGAAACAAGGAGCTTCCACAAATACATGGGAAAGCTGCTTCCACAGGATCTGTTACAGCTGTGCCTCGGGCCGCTGACAAAATGTGATGAGTAAGAGAAGTAGGGAATAATGTGAAGAGCATAGCCCTCCATAAGGGATAGAAGAAGTGGCTGAAATCAAGAAATTCCACCAATGGATTGAAAAGTCTGTCCAACAGGAGAGCACAGAGGCTCTGATCATGGCAGCACATGAGCTGACAAGAGCTATAGGCACCAGGTCCATCGAGGCACAGCTGACAGGACTAAGTGGCAGGATGTGCAGAGGTGCTGATGTAGTCCAGTGCAGAGCAGCAGGATGTAAGTTGCAAGCTGGGATGGTGTACAGTGTTAAACTGCCTGGGACAGTGAATAGAAGCACTTGTGACACATATAGAGAGAAGTTGAGAAGAAACAGCTAAGATCCTGTCAGATTTCATGTCCCAGACAGTCACACAGCTGCTTGCCAACTAACCTGACATGGTGACGGGTAACAAGAAGCAGAATCCTACTGCGCTTCATTGTTCCAGCGGGATTTATGTGGAAGGTGGTCCACAGTCAAACTGACCAGACAATACTAACCGGTGCATTTGGAAGGACAGAGACATTGGCCAGTGTCTGTATAAGTCTGGAAATTTAGACTCTTCTTTACACTGGATATCAGTGTTTAACCAAAATTAATCAGATCTAAATGTCACTTTTCTGATGTTTTCCCACTGTGACCAGAAACTGAAGCAGTTTTCCATTTGGTCAAAAATATTACAGCCTCGATCCTTTCAGTTGCAATTAAACCGCAAAGGCAGTTGTAGCCTGATTAGAGCAAGACGGGAATCTGACGTTGTACTCTGGCACGAACTGGCAGCATGCTGAACACTCACAAACGTTGAGGACTACATCAGAGTTAAAATGCATATGAGGCTAAACTGTAGCCTTTATACACCCTTGACCTTCCCTTTAAAAGCATCCTGTCCATGCACAGGCCTCTTTTAGAGTCACACACACACACACACACACACACACAAAAACACTGGACTGAGGATATTATTCCATAACCTCCATTAGAGTTCATTTTGTTTGCATTCATTATTTTCCTTTTTTCCGGAATATTCTGATTTACATTCAGTGTAGCTTAACAGTGAGCTCATTTACTTTGTGCTTAGATCCATTACCTGGTCGATTAAATACTCACATTCATTAAGCACCAATGCTAATGAATTCCTTATTGAGCAGCTCAAACTGTACACCATGCTGTCTCTTTTGTTAACATTTTCTTCACGTGTCCATTTTCATGAAAAACAGGTCTTTTCATCGTATATCAAAGTCATCTGGACGGGTAAGTCTTTACAGTAAGACAGTAAAACTTTGTTATGTAGCGCGTGGATCAACCTACACATCTACTTAAACCACTGATCTTGGTAGCTTAGCATGTTGCACTCTGTGGCATTACAGACATGAACACCAAGAAGATTAAGACACTTGTCTTGTCATTTTGTTCAACTCTAACTCTTGTCTTAAATCTCAGTTTTTAACTAGATATTCACAAAAATAGATTTTTATTAAGAGTAAAAAAAAAAATTAGCTACTTCTATGGTTTGGATTTTGTTTGGACTGTTTTTTCTGTGATACATGAATCTGCAAGTTGCTAAAATACACTTCCTTCAAGCTTTAAAAAAAAGAAAGAAAAAACTAAAAACTCCACATTGCAAATTCTGCAAGTACTCTCAAATTGATAATGATGCCACGTTTGATATTGATTCGTTTATTCTATCAGAACAAAGCTTGCACAACCTGTTCTCTTTGTCACAATGAGGAGAAATTAAGCATCAGACCTCACATCACATTCACTGCAGCGCAGATGAGAAATTAATAAGAAGAACTGTAGCTGAAAAACAAATAAGGCTCGACTGTTGTGGAACAATGAGACTGAATCCCAAATGATTTCTGCCTGTGGAACTAAATACGAAATGGAGAAAAAGGTCCTCTAAAGACAATAAAGGCCATATTCGTTTTTTCTTTACAAAGAAAAAAGAGACAAAAACAAATTGTTTTACAAAGAACGAGATGGTGTGTCCTCAACCTGTGTGTGTCGGTGAGTGGGTGTAAGTTTGTTCACACCCACTGGGGCAAAGGGTTGTGTTTGACTACTTATATCTCAGGGTGAATTTCTGCCACCTTTTAGTCTGCCTCATTTAGCTCCTCCCACTCACTTTCTCCTTTATTTGCTCATTTTCAAAGTGTGGGGCTGATGTTGCTTCCAGACAGAGCAGCTTGCTAAGCAGACAATTTTTCTGTTTTCACTTCACCTTCCCCAAACTCCTCAGGGGGTTAGACAAATTTGGACACTTTGTATTTCACTTTCTTGTGCTTGCAGGCTGTGAGATTGTGACACGACCACAGCTGAAGGATTCACTAATTTACTTTCCCTGATGAGTCACCTGACAAAGGAAAAAAGAGCTTTCAAGCAGGTAAACCCAAAAAACACAAATGGTAGGATGTTATCAGTCTTTTGTGACAGCAAACACAATATCTTCAGGTTTGTAATTGTCTTTTAGCCAAAATTGTATCACCGTAGGCTGAAACCGGTCTCGGCACTTCTAACGCTGACGTCTCTGAACACTGTAAAGGCTAAAGCCAAAAAGTGAAAGCAGTCATTAACCGATTTACATCCTGACTCCTACCACGGGATCTTTAACATTTGGAAGGTTTATTAATAGCTGGTTGCAAGAAGGCAATACAGCCTTTGAAATGACTATCTCTGTGCACATGAAAGGATATTGAGCATTAGCATGAAGTCCTAGTTTTGAGAAAGACACAGTGCACCTTGCTTTGGGATCATTTTTCAGAACTTACAATCTATGTTTTTTTAATCATTAAGCTGGTTTAAAAATTACATTTCAGTACTGGGCTTATTAAAATCCCTGTGGTATCAAAGTCAACTGTGATATATGCTTCACTGGGCAAGCACAATGGTGCTGTGGTTAGGCGTGTCACCCCACAGAAAGAAGGTCCTGGGTTCGAACCCACGGGCTGTGGCTGCTTTCTAGGTACTCTGGCTTCCTCCCACAGTCGAAAACACACGTTGTTTGGTTAACTGGTGTAAATCTAATTGTAAGCGAGTCTTTGTTAGCGATAGACTGGATAGATATTAGGATATATCCTAACCTAGCTCTCATGACTAGGGATGGGTACCGGTATCCGGTGCCATGATGGCACCGGTTCTGACATAAACGGTAGTAACCAGACCGAAAAGCAGCGCACATTTCGGTGCTTTATTTCGGTGCTTTTTTTCCTGAGCTGTGATACACTTTCTTCTTCCTTACATTTGTATTGGCGGTTGGCAAACAACTGAAAGGTGCATTAGCGCCACCAACTGGTATGGAATGATACACTTTAGATTCTAGCCAATCATTTTACGTTCCGAGGATAGTAGGCGGGTCCAGGTACGTACGTTCTTTTAGAGCAAAGCTACAGATTAAAAATGCCCAAGGCGAAGCGGTCAAAAGTCTGGCTGTACTTCTCAGCAAAATATGCAAACTCAGCAGCCTGCAACAAGTGCTTTAAGCTGATACTGTGATACTGTCAAAGGAGGTAACACCTCAAATCTGATGAAACACCTGGCGCCGCATAGCGTTCTTTTTTAAAGCCGAGAAATGCGCCGTATTTGATAACTTGTTGCGAGACCTCATACCGTGCACATCTACTGCTTGTGGGTTGCCTGTTATCGGACCTGGAGTTAGCAATATCCCCCAAAAAACCCGAAGAGGAGAGTCCTGGCCCCTAGCCCTGCCAGTGTAGCAGAAATGATGACGGATGATGATGCAGCAGCAGCCGTTCTTCTCTGCATCAGTAGCTTAATGTTGTTCGTGTGTAATTACGTTGAGTAGGCTAACCACGTTATTACATTAATGCATGTAAGGTGAACTAGCAAACACCATCATAGCTACATGTGGCTGTCTTCTTGTTTGATGGCAGATACTCCCTTCACCCTGGCCAAAAAGGCTAAAATGACCAAAGAAAAAGTGGAAAACAGCTAAACATAAGAGGATTTTGGACAAAGTTTGTGTTTTTTCCATTGTTTAAGCACTGCTTCCAGCCAAGAGTGATACCATATATGCCCTATAGCTGCAGAAAAGGCTAACATTGTTATCTTTTTTACAAAAAAACAGCTGAACATGAGACGTTTTTGGACCAATTTTGTGTTTTCCATTCTTTAAGCACCGGTTTGAGCACCGTTTAAGCACCGGCACTGTTTCAAAAGTACCGGTTTGGCACCGGTATCGGATAAAACCTAAACGATACCCATCCCTACTCATGACAGCTGGGATGGGTCCCAGCCTCCCCAGGAATTAGATAAGCCGTATGAGTGTCTGATGTTACCTTACTGGCTGACAAGTACAAAAAACAGACTTACTCTCTGCCCATGGCTGCAACAGATAATTAATAATTGACTGTTTTCACCACCGACTGATTAAGCATTGTATGTTAAAAAAAGAGAGTAATAGACAGCTGGATATCTGAAAAAGAAGATTGTTATTGCTGTATAGGCACAGATAGAGAAACATTTGTATTAATGATCTGTCCACGAAGCTTTTGGAAAACAACATGATTTTTTGCTATTCAGCCAACTTTTGCCCAAGGATGTGATTTTATTGCTTGGCAGAATAACACTGTGCTACTGTGACTAAAAATATGAGACAAGACACATTAATCCAGAATGCACAAACCATCAGAGTTAAATTAAAGGCTCTGCCATTATATTTAGCTTCACAACACAAGATGAGCCCTCTTGCATATCGCTGCAAGAGGGCTCATCTTACGATGCACTCTCATAATTGCATTAGCATCAGATGTCTTATAGCTGCTGTTTCATTTTCAGTCCTCAGTGGCCTGTGTTGTGTTTACTGACACAGAAAGTTTAAAGTTGAGTGGTAAAAACACACCTTAGGTTAGAAATACACAATAATAAAAATGACACTTCACGTGAAAACCTTGTTGTCCGTCTGATTTAATGCTCGTACAGACAATTCACTTTTATTCCTGCACACTTAAGCTACAAGCTCTTAATTTCTTGTTTAAAGCCACACATTTCCAGGTCTCATTAGGACAATACCTCTCAGTTAGAAGGGAATTTGTTTGAGAAATTACAGGCTAAATGAGCCTGTGTTGTTAAGCTCCCAGGTTAATGAAACAGGAGGAAAAGCGAATGAGGTGTCGCTCTGATTCATGCATGTGCAGAAAAAGAAGCGTCCTTTAGTTAGACAGCTACAGCGTACTTTACTGTCACCACAGCTTTCACTTGGGTCATGAACAGATAATTAGTCGATGAAATCAATTTACTGATGCAGTCATTTAGTGAGGTTTCTTGTAGCTCAGCTTTAAACTTTGATGCCAGTTTGATGCTGCTCTGCACTGAACAGCAGGCAGAAGCAGTTAAGGATGTTTAGCGAACACATTGGAGCAACAGAGACAGACATATCACTCCACAGAGACCTGAAATGGATACATTAGATGACAAACACTTAGCATTCATTCATCAGAAGCTCATAAATGTGTCCAAAGTAATGAAGCTGCTCCATAGACATTGCATTCTAACTAGTTTCCTTTGACCACTGATTTTAATTAATTCTATTTTTATCATATACTTATTTCAGCATCATCTTCTTGCAATGTATGTTACTCTTCCAAAGTGACAAAAAACATACTTTTGTTGCTTGCCTTCTGTTTTCTTTGTGGTTGTCTGACACACCCCAATTAGATTCTCTGGCTTTCCCCCCCTGATTAGTGCCTTTGACCCCACAACCGTGGTCAAGGTGGAGACCTGGGCTCCTGCAGAAAGCAGATATCAATTTCAGGAGGGGGACCACTCCTCCTTCACGCCCCCTCCGGCCTCACGCTATAAATGCCCCCTTCACCAACACCCACTGTTCTCATTTTCATGCCCCACCGTTCCCCCCATTTTCCCATTATTCTCCTCTTCTCCTCTCTTCCTTTTCCTTCATTCACTTCTCGTTAGTACATGGGGATCAGCCCGGCCCGGGAGCCGTCGCCAGTCCGCTTCGAGGCCTTCCCCAAACGCAGCACCAGTTCATACGTCCTCATCCCTCATCGTTACCGAGGATGTGGTGCCAGCTAGTGAAATAAGCAGAAGAAGATGGATGTATGAATGGATACTTTCCTTTGAATATGCAGGCCAACCCCTAGTGCTCTGGGTCACTCCTAATGATGACCTAATATATGAACCTAAATATAACCTAAATATTCTGAAGGCTGATAAGTGTGTGCAGGTCCCTGAATCTGATCAGTGCTCGGTCTTTGTACTGGGACCTGTGCTATCAAGGAAAATCACCATAACCAGGATACTTACATCTATCTGGCTTACAGATAAGTGAAGATTTAGCAGTCACGTGAAGAAGGATTATCAACTTGATAAGGGGTGGCACTGCCTGCATCCGACCAATGAGACACATTTGATTGCAGCAGAGTGTGTGATTTTATAGATAGGTGAAACTATATTATTATAAAAATATTAAGTGGTTAAACATAATTTATGATGACAGTAAGGGTGTAACGCTCTGTATGAACTGTGTGTGCACCAGCGTTGGGGAGTAACGGAATACATGTACCGCCGTTACGTATTTAAAATACAAAATTTGAGTAACTGTATTCTGTTACAGTTACAGTTTAAAAGGGTGGTATTTAGAATACAGTTACTTTGTTGAAATAAATCCAGTTTCCAGTTTCATATATTAGGCTATGCCCTCTCTATTTTTGGTAATTCCGCACTGGTGGAAACTAGAGATGGCACAATACCACTTTTTTTATGTCCGATACCGATATCATAAATTTGGATATCTGCCAATACCGATATGAATCCGATATAGTGTTTTTTAAATCAATAAAACTGTTTTTCAATATCTTACTGCATTTTGTATAAGGTCATACTCAAGTTTTAAAAAACAAAACACTAAAGCTATTCTGTTACACCTGCATGCAAAAAATACATTGCACCCAAAATATTTCATAGTTCAGCAAAACTGATCAATCTAATAAACTTAAACCTGCACCATCCTCCCTATTCTGGTATTTTAAAGAGTACTTAGCAGAAATATTAAACAACCTAACTAATAGGGTTGCCAACTCCCAGCAAAGAAAATAGGGAACCACCCCCCACCTCGTGATGCTTAATTGACATAATCAATTTTTTTTTAAAAATGCACAGAAAATACATAATACGTATACGTAATATCGGATTGGTCCATCCCTGGTGGAAACCCCAACAAAACGCACATTAAGAGGCTCTAAGGCCTGGGTCTCAATCGCGGCCCATGTCGCCTCTATTTGCGGCCGCGAAATGGTGCGAAGAAATATTTTTAAAAATTATTCACAAAAATGATTTAATATGAAGGCAACAGGCAGAATGCTACAGGTATAGCTCTAAAGAATGTAGCATCATAGGCAGTGTAGTCCGTGCTGCAGGGAGAATGGACTGCCATACACGTTATGTGTCTGTGAGCGAGGGAGGGAGAAAAAGGAAAAGTACGAGTTGTCATCGAGCAAAAACGGGAGCTGGAAGCATGTAAATATAATAATAACCACTGCAGCCAAGAAGAGAGCCTGACGAGCCCAGTTGTACTGTTAAGACTCGACTGTACGCTGTGTTCGTGTTTTCCTCCGAAACAATAAGTTCTGTTGGAGCAGCCTTTCAACGCCTCTCTCTGTCTCTCGCTAGCAAAGTTGACCCAGACAACAAAGTAAAGCTAGTTTTCAGCTACGAGCCCGACACGAACCCGACGTATTAGCCAGAGGTCCCTTTACGGTTTTACGCCTTTACGGTTCGGAGCCACGGACCTGTTTTATATAGTTTTATTATATCGTTTTCTTTACGAGGTCGCTATAAAAAGTGCAGCCTTACCTAATGTCAACCTACTGTTGCTCATTTTATATTAAGATTTAAAAATCTAGTTGGTATTGGTTTGGCGAGTAGCCTTCAGTAATAGTAAATAAATAAAACTAGTACATTCATGTAGTTGTAAAAAGCATGATACTATATTAAGTAATCTGAAGTATTCAGAATATGTTACACTCATTGAGTAACGTAACGGAATACGTTACAAAATACATTAACTTAATGTTTAGACAGTTTTTATTCTTTCAGCCTTGGCGTCAGCAGTGTTTAATCTGAAAGCAAGCAACAACAAAAAAGCTGCTTTTGGCTGCTCCCTTGTCATAAAGTGTTAGCACAACAATTAGCTCCACATGTTTGATTTGAGTTTTTACACCAGATGTCCTTCCTGACACAAATCCCTCATAGAGGTGTGTCACAAAGGGCACTCAACAAGCGAGCTTTCTCTTGCCAAGCAAACATGAAAACCTCTACAGTGTGGAGCCACACTGAGAGCAGGCAAAAAATAAATATAACAACAGAATTCCAATATAGGCCCAGTCTGCAAATTTAAATATAAATTATTGTAAAATGATTTGCAGCCAGCAAGAAAACATTGGAGAAAAGCTGTATCTCATCAGGGTAAAACAAAGACTCCAGATTCCATTAAAAACCTTTTTAGACCGTCTTACTGTCTGTGCACCGAGATCCAAGAGATCTTCTGGGAATGATGGTCCTATTTTCCAGAGAATTGATTGATCAGTAGTTGCGATTTGATTCCTGTTGATGTCTAATCTTGAGTAAAAGCTGCCGTGGGGATATACCCCAGTTACAAACGAACTGGTAATAAGTAAAACCAAAGACTAACCCCGAAGTTACTTGGTTTGCTTTCCTCAAATGTCTCCTCCTTTGTGTCCTCCTCCTGCTGCCAGCTCTGACAGGACCAGAGCCCTGGGCTCCTGCACAAAGCAGAGCCCGACTAATAATGTCAGATTCATTGGGCCTGGGATTGATTTATTTTAATTAATTGGAACAGTCGAGCGTTGCTCCTACACTTCTGCTTTTTGTTTCATTTATTCCTTTGTGTTGAGTGGCATCTACCCACACACACTTCTGTTTTCTTATTTTTTGTCTTTTCTTTTCAATGTTATGGTTTGTCCATAATTTCCTCTCCTGCTTGCATTTTATTAAAGTCTCACTAAAGTTTTCTTTTGTTTGCCTTCCCCACCTGGCATGTGTCTTCATTCGTGTCTTTTATGTGAAATAAGTGGAGCAGCCGCAGCACGGTGGCACGGTGGTTAGCACTGTTGCCGCACAGCAAGAAGGTCCTGAGTTCAATTCCACCATCAGGCCGGCGTCTTTCTGTGTGGAGTTTGCATGTTCTCCCCGTGTTTGCGTGGGTTCCCTCCGGGTACTCCGGCTTCTTCCCACCGTCCAAAGACATGCAGCTTGTGGGGATAGGTTAATTGGATAATCCAAATTGTCACTAGGTGTGAATGTCCGAATGAATGTGAGTGCGAATGGTTGTCTGTCCCTGTGTGTTAGCCCTGCGACGGACTGGCGACCTGTCCAGTGTGTACCCCGCCTCTCGCCCTATGACAGCTGGGATAGGCTCCAGCGCACCCCGTGACCCTGAAAAGGATAAGCGGAAGCGAATGGATGGATGGAAGTGGAGCAGCCATTTTTAACTGCACACTTACGCTGTGTCCCATTTCAGGGTCTGCACGCTTGAAGTATGCATTTTAAGTGCGATTACGTCACCGCCACGCGACGACGGCTGTCCCAATTCGAAGTGTACTTGAAATGCATACTCCAAATGCGCCGTCGATTTCCCCAAATATCAAGCGTGGTCCAGTGCACGCTTCGTGGTCCCATATATCCCACAATTCATAGTGCGGCGGTGGGTGTGGATAATTTTGCTGCAAAATACGGCAGAAGGGAGCGGCCAAAAGTGAACTGTCAAAAGTAAGTACTGAACATGACGTCACTTAATTATGTGCGAATGTTTAATAATGAAGAACATTAAAACATTGCTGTTGGCCACATGTTGGCAAAGTTATGTGACACTAGTGATGTTTGTACTGTCAGCGTTAACTTGGTTTTAAAGCATATATATATATATATATATATATATATATATATATATATATATATATATATATATATATATATATATATATATATATATATATATATATATATATATATATATCATAAGAATCTGACAATAATATTATATTGGCCATATTATATTTACATTACCACAGTGAGATGATTTTAGTCTCGTGACCAACATTAGCTAATTGTTATTTACTAACTAATCTTAAATGACTGTTCAGTACAGAAATGAAGCCCAACAATCATGTTTTACAGTCCTGTGGCCTCAGCCTCAGATACTCAACTAATCAAAGTGATGTCATAACAAAACATTTTTCTCCTTCATTTCTGTCACACAAAGCTGTATGTAACGTTTCTCGCGGTTAGTATCATGGTTGCTAGGCAACCTGAACAGCACAACGAAGGGCTAGACCGTCCCATTTCACAAGCCTCTCACTTCCGCACTTCTCTACAGCCACTGCTCTTACAGCAAGCAACTTATTTTACATCAGCAGCCTGATGATGATAATTCAATTCAATTCAATTCAATTTTATTTATATAGCGCCAAATCACAACAAATGTCGCCTCAAGGCGCTTCATAGATACAGAGAAAAGCCCAACAATCATATGACCCCCTATGAGCAAGCACTTTGGCGACAGTGGGAAGGAAAAACTCCCTTTTAACAGGAAGAAACCTCCGGCAGAACCAGGCTCAGGGAGGGGCGGGGCCATCTGCTGTGATTGGTTGGGGTGAGAGAAGGAAGACAGGATAAAGACATGCTGTGGAAGAGAGACAGAGGTTAATAACAGATATGATTCAATGCAGAGAGGTCTGTTAACACATAGTGAGTGAGAAAGGTGACTGGAAAGGAAAAACTCAATGCATCATGGGAATCCCCCGGCAGCCTACATCTATTGCAGCATAACTAAGGGAGGATTCAGGGTCACCTGGTCCAGCCCTAACTATATGCTTTAGCAAAAAGGAAAGTTTTAAGCCTAATCTTAAAAGTAGAGATAGTGTCTGTCTCCCGAATCCAAACTGGAAGCTGGTTCCACAGAAGAGGGGCCTGAAAACTGAAGGCTCTCCCTCCCATTCTACTTTTAAATACTCTAGGAACAACAAGTAGGCCTGCAGAGCGAGAGTGAAGTGCTCTAATAGGGTGATATGGTACTACAAGGTCATTAAGATAAGATGGGGCCTGATTATTTAAGACCTTGTATGTGAGGAGCAGGATTTTGAATTCAATTCTGGATTTAACAGGAAGCCAATGAAGGGAAGCCAAAACAGGAGAAATATGCTCTCTCTTTCTAGTCCATGTCAGTACTCTTGCTGCAGCATTTTGGATTAACTGAAGGCTTTTCAGTGAGTTTTTTGGACATCCTGATAATAATGAATTACAGTCGTCCAGCCTGGAAGTAATAAATGCATGAACTAGTTTTTCAGCGTCACTCTGAGACAGGATATTTCTAATTTTAGAGATGTTGCGCAAATGGAAGAACGCAGTCTTACATATTTGTTTAATATGTGCGTTGAAGGACATATCCTGGTCAAAAATGACTCCAAGGTTCCTCACAGTGTTACTGGAGGCCAAGGTAATGTCATCCAGAGTAAGAATCTGGTTAGATACCATATTTCTAAGCTTTTCAGCGCCGAGTACAATGACCTCAGTTTTATCTGAGTTAAGAAGCAGAAAGTTAGTGGCCATCCAAGTCTTTATGTCTTTAAGACATTCCTGCAGTTTAACTAATTGGTGTGTGTTATCTGGCTTCATGGACAGATAGAGCTGGGTGTCATCTGCATAGCAGTGAAAATATATGCTATGTCTTCTAATGATGCTGCCTAGGGGAAGCATGTATAATGTAAACAGAATTGGTCCTAGCACTGAACCCTGTGGAACTCCATAATTAACCTCAGTGTGTGAAGAGGACTCTCCATTTACATGCACAAATTGGAGTCTATTAGATAGATATGATACAAACCACTGCAGTGCAATACCTGTAATACCTACAGCATGTTCTAATCGCTCTAATAGAATATTATGGTCAACAGTATCGAATGCTGCACTAAGGTCAAGAAGGACAAGCACAGAGATGAGTCCACTGTCAGAGGCCATAAGAAGATCATTTGTAACCTTCACTAAAGCTGTTTCTGTGCTGTGATGAGCTCTGAAACCTGACTGAAACTCTTCAAATAAACCATTCCTCTGCAGATGATCTGTTAGCTGTTTGACAACTACTCTTTCAATGTCATGGTCCTGGGTCGGTGACCCAGCGCTTTCAGTTGATGATTATCACTTTCTAGTTTATTCTGATCTTGTATTGGTTGTTGGTGTTTGGTTGTGTTTATCTTCCCTACCTGCATCTCCCTCGGTGCTCTGTTCATGTCCCCGTGTTGTTATGTAAAACAGTCTGTGTGTTTCCTGTTTGACTTTGTAGGGTTGTGTCTCGTTATGTCCATTGGTTCCAGCTGTGTCCCCGCCTGTCTGCCATTACCCGTTTACCGTGTGTGTGTATATATAGTGGGTGTTGGTCTGTGTTCGTTGTCGGCTCGTCTGTGTTTCATGGTGTCTGTGTCTCTCTGCCTCCCACCCCATTTGTATGATCCGGTTTGTTATTTAGCTCACCCAGTTTAGGTTTATGTTCTGTCCTGCCCTCAGTTCTGTTATTTGTACACTGTAAATTAAACCCTCACTCTTATCATCATATCGGCTGTCTGCATTTTGGGTCCTCCGTTTCCTCCACACCACACGGCTCACCCCGCCAGCCGTGACATTCAAGGATTTTTGATATGAAAGGAAGGTTGGAGATTGGCCTATAATTAGCTAAGACTGCTGGGTCTAGAGATGGCTTTTTGAGTAAAGGTTTAACTGCAGCCACCTTGAAGGCCTGTGGTACATAGCCGATTATTAGAGATAGGTTGATCATATATAAGATCGAAGAATTAATCAATGGCAGGACTTCTTTGAGCAGTTTTGTAGGAATGGGGTCTAAAAGACACGTTGATGGTTTGGAGGAAGTAATTATTGAGGTTAACTCAGAAAGATCGATTGGAAAAAAAGAGTCTAACTTAACATCAATGGAACTACGAGTAGCTGTAGATAATAATAACTGGTCAGTGTGAAATCTTCAACCTGCTTCAAATAAGAGGTAAAAAGCAGGGTCATGAGAAAGTTGTAGTTTCTCCGTAACCCTGATTAAACCATGATTGTTCTCCGGTTTGTCCTTGCACTTTGCACTTCATTGGATTTACTGAAACATTGCCACAGGGTTCTGAGGATGACTTTGTCTTTGTGACAAATGTTTGTTTGGCTTTAGTAAGAACAAAGAAACTCATATTATCTTACTTCAGACGTTTATAGGAAGACCAGAAATGCATTTGGTGCAGAGACAATGTAATTTACTACTAAAACTCATTAACTCCCAATCTCCCATGGGGAAAAACCAGTGCTGCTGTTGCTGCTTGGGCAGTTTTTTTTCTTCTGGTAAGACTGTGATATTGGGAAACTCATCACTTCTTGAAGAGAAGTCAGTTATTGAGGCCATTACAGAAGGAAAAACCTTTTTAAAATGAACAAAGTGAAATTAATGAGTTTCTTGATCTGCAGGCCTCAACTTAAAGAGTATGAGCCACAAGTCGATAACATATGGATTTGTGTCGTTCACCTTGTCATTGGGTCTGTCACTCTGTTTTCAGAGTAAAATCTCATAAGCCAAAATTTGAACTGATCTGTAATGTTTAAACAAGGTGTGGTATACCTGAAAATCACATTAAAATCCATCAGCGTACCTTAATATAATGCACAAACCTCTCCTGGACCATTAGGAGTTTAACAATCAAATTTAGCACACAAGTACATCTTAGGCTCCTGGAGGCTCTTATCTGTATCACATCCTAAAATGTTGCCACATTACATAGAAACCGCCTACTCAGTGGCTGATGACCCATTTTTAACATTTATACCATTATAACAACGTATAAAATCACTTATCATTTTAATTTTATGATAGTAACAAAACACCTACAAAGACAATAACACAATAAAAGTTGTTGCGAACAGATGTGGCACATTAGTTCAAGGCTGGGAGTGTTAATGAAGCAGTGCTATAATGCATACTGTGTTTTATGAAGCAAATATTCATAGACGCAGTTCTTGATACTCAAAGTAAAAAACAAAGTAATGTAGAGTATACCAGCAGGTGAGCACCACGGTTAACCTCCCTCACATACATGGACAGACATCTGCTGAGGAGGTAAAACAGTATTAAACCGTATGTTCTCTACAGATATTCTCAAGGCACTCAGCCAAATGCCTCATTGCTATGACTTCAGGGCAGCCAGTTTAAGCAGATTAAAAAGGGGGCATATTTTCACTAGTAGCAGAACTGGATGTGCCAATATGGCAAAACAAGCTACCTTCAACCCTCATTCCCTAAGTGAACCAAACAGGGATATTTGTCTTGCACTTGTATTACTGCCTTTATTGCATTCTTCCCCTGAACAATATGGCAGCAGTAAAATCTAGCCATGATTACTGTGTTATGTTGAGTCTTTATTTTACTGCGTTTGTGTATAATAGTCAACAGGGAACTATTGCCACAGTGTTACCAAGATTTACTATTTTTTATTACCAAATACAAATAAGGTCTCTGCCATGAGTAAACAGCAGTCACAGCTGCTACATCCTTCAACGTTTTGCATCGTATTTGCATGCATGCAGGAACTGCGCCATCACGAAAATGCAAATTAAGTTCAGTGTGGCTTATTGACCACAAGCAGAGTCAAGTCCTTAAATCAATCAAGATGAGGTCACTGATTATTGATGACTTGATCTCATTAATATACGGTAGGTGTGTAGTCAGCCAGAAAGCAGTGGGCCATGCTCGTGTTTAAATAGTGCTCACATTCAGTTCAGTTCTATTTACACAGATACATATTACAACAACAGTCTCCTTAAAGCACGTCACATAGGGAGAGACCCAGAGTTATTTATCATTATCTCTGATTCAGGACACAACTCTTCCCATTTATCCAACCATCTGTCCTCTCTGTCCAAAATGTGAACATTGGCATCCTCGAAAGAGTGACCTTTGACCTTTAGATGCAGATGGACAGCTGAGTCTTGTGCTGTGGAGGTGGCTCTTCTATGTTGTGCCATGCGCTTGTGAAGTGGCTGTTTGGTCTCTCCAATGTAGAGGTCTGGGCCCAGACCTCTACATTGGACAGATGGTTTGAAAGAGGAGTGAAAGAAGCCATCTATGTCCACTGTGAGCGACCATCTTTGAACAGAGGCGGTGGTTTACGACACCAACTCTCTGCCATCTATAATCCAGTTTTGAGTTCCCTCCCCAGACGCCTTAACGCCCACTCACATCCTGGGCCATCTGACCTCAGGAATTCGCATGATAAGGTGGGGCCAGGTTTCACAAAGAGCTCACCCAAAACTCTGGCTGATTGGGACCCACACCCAGTTCCACACCTTGGCTCAGGCGATTAGAGGATCATCAGGGGGTCCTTTTGTCCCTCTGTGGGGGGAAACTCCCACTAGGTTTAAATCTGGGACTCCCCACCATTTGACCTTAGAACTGAAGAAGCTTCTCGGATGAGAGGTGAAATGTCTTCAAGTAACTTAAAGAAGTCCAGACGCTTTTCTTTGCAAGCGCCTTTAACTACAATGACCTGGATGACTGAGAACCTTCACAGACATGTTAGCCTAACTATTAGCCTAAAAATCCGTCATCAGTATTACATGAATCATGAGATTAAAACACACTTACCTAGCATGTTTTGGTTCCTGCAACTGGTCCGTCGAGAAGACCAGAGTTATAATACACCAAGAGGTTCTTTTTGCACTGAAGTGAAACGAAGTGTTAAAAACAACGGAAAGTAACCACTGCAGCCATTATCTGTGCTTTACATGCTTCTTTTTTCTCGTTAATATTTCATGTCCCTTAACTGCTTAAGCTACTTTCCCATCGGCATTCTGCATTTGCACAGTCATCAGGCTACGCTTCATCACTTTTCTGGAGGATTACGCACAATCACGTCTGAGTTGTTGCATATGTTGCATATTCCAAATTTTTCTTTCTGCATAGTCAAACATGCAAACTGACACCAACACAGTACCATTCCACTTTTCACTAGAATTTCACTTTAGCCTGAAGCCAGCCGTGTCTATTTGCACTTCCAGTGGCTAAAGCCTCTACAACTCTGGTCTTCACCTTGTGAGTGGTGTCTCGAGACTTGACATAATAAAAAATCTAATAAATCCATAGCATGTGTGTGTCTCTGTGTGTATGCGCCCATAAACACAACCTCTGTTAACAAAAAACCCCAAAACCTCCTTGTAACAGCTCCCTGAAAGGCAAAGTAGAACATAGAGATGTTTGAATTGAGACATTTTGCTGTTTCATGACAAACGTGAACAAACCGCAAACATGCTGAACTGATCCGCCTGCAGTCCAGATTTTTTACTACTTGAAAACATTCGTCGGGTCGTAAAACAGAAAGACAAGAGTGGGACAAACATACCTCCGTCCCAAATTTCTTAGAAAATGACTTTGTTGATTTCTTGAAATGGTACATTTTCTCAATTTGATTGGATTGTGTTCTATTGTCAGTAATATGGATTATGAGATTTTTAGATTATTCTTTTAACATTGTTTTTATTTACATTTGACATAGCAGTCCGACTTTTTTTTCAGAATTGGGTATGTAAGTTTAAAACCTAGAACTCTGTGCAGAAAAAAGGTGATTCTTGGTACATTTGTTACATTGTAGCTGTGTTTGTAGGAATACTTCTGTATCTGGCCAATCAGGAACTGTCTTTCTGTGAGCCATCTTTGTCAACAGACACAAAAGGAATTCCTATCTTTTGTTGTCCTGAAGTGCTTCATTAAGCTCAACAGCTCTCACAAGGTGTAGTAAAGGTAATGAACAATCTCAGATAAAAGCTTTGTGTCAGCCAGCATAATGTTTGAAGCTGTGTTACAGGGATTAATTTGGGCAATAATGGCCTGCGCCTCCACAGACCTCTCACCACTGCAGATATGCTGTCCATCACATTATAGCAGACAAATTAGCTGCAGTACCAGCGCCCTCATATTCTGTCATTAGGCATCTGAAGCTTTCTGCTCTTTTGCAGTGAAAGACATAGGCTGTAGCTTCTCTGGCAAAAGCTGAAACATGCTAAGAAAAACAAAAACAACGCCTTAAGATCAGTAAAATCTCATTTGCTTTTTCGAGTCAGGCACTGGAGTCGCCCTTTTTCATCCATCCCGAGCTCAGACTCAAGGATTATATTTTGTGTGACAACATTTCTAGGTTCAGTATTTCAGCTGTCGGGTCACATTGGGTTTTGCTACTTGTCACGGTCAGTTGCCCGTTACACTACTGACTACACTGACTCATAGCGGCCTCTTTGGTGAATATTTCGTGTTGCGCTAAGCAGTAAAACATCTGTCACAGTTTTTTTTAATATAGTTCCAATTCTCTGTGACTCTTTTTACACTGATTGCAACAAATTTTTGTTATTCCCACCTTCTGACTTGCACTCAGAACATATCACATTTTGAGCTGTTTCACATGATCTCCAGAAAATATGAGGCTATTGTTGCCCTTTGTCTCATGTCCCACTCTCAGGGGTCCGCTTCAGATTTTGCTGTATCATGTCCTATAATGTTGTCATTATCGTAGATTGACTTTCTCATATTATTGCAATGTAGAACAAACAGTCCGCACATTTAAAAATATAAAATTTAGTTTTTGCAGTGTTAAACTGGTGCTCTGTGCAGGGTGTACCCTCGGAAGACAATAGATAGCTAGATAATAATAATAATAATAATAATAATAATAATAATAATAATAATAATAATAATAAGAGCAGAGAGAATTCATATGACAGCTGGAAGACAAAGTGAACATGTCTTTTCAAAGAGGTGAGTTTTGAGACAGAATTTGAAAGTAGTATGAGAGTCAGAGTTACAAATGTTTGGTGGGAGGGAATGTTTGCACACAGCTTTATTCATTTTATCGATTAGATCTGGTACTAAAATAGTTGCCGTGCAGTGGATAAGCAGTAAAATGTTGTAATCACAACCCCTAAATGTCAGCTGAATTATTGAATATTCAATTCTTCGGTTTTCCAAGTCCTCCTTTGCTTGTTGTTTAGGTTAGAAAAAAAGAATTGCGGTATAAATGATTCTCCATGAAAATTCACAATAACACAGACTAGCAGAGACAGGATAAAGACATGATACAAAGTTCTATGGATGTGGCAAAAGCAAAAAGAGAGCACCAATGACAAAAATAGAGTGAAATTAGTGTTGTGTGTTAAATTTGACATGTGTGTTTGGTCCATTTGCTTAGGCTGAGTAAACAAAGTTCTCATATTTTTGTCTTTCAACTTTATTGTATTTTAGTGACAGATCTCCACACAAGCACTGAGATTTTACACCAGCTGCTATGTTTTAGGTCACAGTGATCCATTGCCTGAGGAAACAGTAATAAAGGTAATTTTGTTCAGGCGCACGGATGCTGTTAGATCTTCCATGCACTCAGCAGGTGACCTTTTGACTACTCCGAGGTTGTTTATGCGACCATACTTTTTCCTCACACTAATCACAGATGCACTGTTATGTCCGATTCACTGATCACGCAGTCTGCTAACAAATCCTTAATCCCTCAATATTTAAAATATACAGTAAAAGCATAAGCTAGGTAAAGTAGAGGCATCTATCAACCCCTAATTAATTAAATTAAAGTTGTGGCTCTGCTCCTTGAGAGGCCCAGGAGGAACAATTATGTCATTTAGAGCAAATGCACATTTATCTGTCTCAGCATAATGGTCTTTTGGAAGTAGAGCACTGTCTAACAGTAGCAGCAGTGGTGTACATCCAGTATGTGCACACACAAAACAGCAGGAAGTGAAAAATGTGTCTCACCTTTTGCAATATATTTCCATCAAGCTACTTTTGAAGAGGACAAAATTAACAATGCTGACGTGATTCTGACAACGCTGCGCTGCTGCCGGCCCCTTGAGCTCACCTGAAACAGGAAATATGGAACTACAAACAACAATCAAATCAACACCGCCTCACCGTCATTATGTTCTGGACCTGTATTTATAGAAATAACCTCTATGATTTACCGTTTCCATTTCCTTTTTAAAACACTTGCTGGTAATGGGTGAAACATTTTGTTGTATCCAGGCTTTGAACATTACTTGTTTGTCGTAAAGAGACACTTAAAGCACAATAAAGAAAGGCCGTAATTTAAAAAGGCAAACGAATCTAAAATTGCCTTTCATTTGCTAACAAGATTTGTGATTTTCTGTGTTAAGATGAGTGTTTGTTCTTGTTTTCACCACTTTTTAGTGATTTTTATATAAAGTGCTAAAAAACAAATTAAATGAAAACTTTAAAAACACATCAGCTCTCAGTGGGGAGAAAATCAGGCTGGATTTCTATTCTTGTTCAGACTCTACATAACTACATAATATGCATAAAGTCTAGTTATACACACACACACACACACACATCTAGATATAGATATATATCTAGATATATATTGTTTGTATAGTGCACTGTACTCTTTGTACAGTTTTTATTTAGCTGCTTTTGTCTTGCACTGTCCACTTTTCTGCAATGACAATGCAGATTTTCCACTTGTGGGACAAATAAATGCAGATTTGCTGCGTGTGTGCGTGTGTGTGTGTGCAACATTGGCATTTATTTACTCAGATCCAAGGCAGGTCTGTGTTACAGCCTACATACAAAAGACACACATTCACAATATATGGGTACACAAGTCTGTTTTATTTCAAAGAATTTCAAACTTTACAGCATTTGCAGACCCAGTGTCCATCATCCCTGGATTTGGCACATGTGAATTTGTGACATGTTGCCATCATGTCACAAATGTCACAAGTCCTTGGCCATCCAGAACTTGATTCCAAATCTCTCTGGCTTGGTTGCGATATACTGTGTGAATGGACTGTTCCCTTGGTAGGGAACAGCTGTTCATCTATGGTCATGTGTTCTTCTGGAGTGAAACTCTTAGCACAGTTCTTGTTGAAGCGTGTCCAGATGTCGGAGATCGCCGCAAATTTGTCTGTTTTCACCCGTTCTGCCCGCGTGTCCTTGTCATCAAATCGAAGGTGTTGCATAATTGAAATGAATCTATCTCGGGGCATTGTCTCTTTGATTACTGGCACCAGAAATCTTTCTGACCAGCAATCTAGAATGGCACCAACAGGACACATGATTGCTCTTACAAACAGGATTGAAATGAATGCCATCAGTTCATGAACTGACAAATTCCAGTCCGGCTCTGTTCTGCGGGCTTGATGTACCGTGCACTCTCTGATGGTCTGCAGCATTCCCACGTCTAACAGGCAAAGGAAGCTTTGGAGCACACTTGTAATTTTATGCTGTCAGAAGATAAACAAATAGAGAATGGTAAATTTACATGAACCTCACTCTAAATGGGTTTATATAAATCTCATATCTACTATGGCAGTGACAAACGTTAGCAGACTCTGTGGGTCCAGCTTGTGCAGTGAAGCACGAGCGATTTGCTACTGCACTGGGCATTTCAATGTCCTCCTCTACCCACGCAGTGCCGTCTTTTGCCATGTGACTCTGGCTGGGCTTCCCAGTACCACGGGGCCTCTTCCGTGGAGGCATGTTGGGTTCTTGTTCCGTCTCCTTTTCAGATTCTTCTGAGGAGGTATCAGTGGCCTGCTGGACAAATGAAACCTCTCCTCCATCAGAATCTGCTTCGTCCATTTCCTGAAGCAGGGCCAAAGCCTGTTGCGCAGAGAGGTTCTTCCTGCGTGGCAGTGATACGGAGGCCATCCTGATGTGCGTTCTCAGAAATGCGAACAAGAAATGATTCTCCTGCCTGGGTCGATCTGCTTTTATGCACAGCACTGTGCTGTAGTCAAGCAATGCCACTCCCTCACATACACAGTGACAATGGAACAATGGAAGATCTGTGCTGAGAGTCAAGGAAGGTGTGAATGTGTGTCTTTCATATTTGCAGGTCAGTCAAATGTGCCAGGCCTCAAGGATAATGGGTGGTTTGCACAACAAAAGCTGGAGGAGAAACGAGCTGACGACCTGTGAAAATCTCAGCAGGGGTGATTAACACCTCGGGACTTGCACCAGAAAATAAAAAACCCAGTAATTCTAGTAGGTGTTGGGTTGAGGGAAGTTACGCAAATTTGCGCAGGTTTAGTAAATCTAGTGTTAAAACAACACATCTCCCCTCTCTGGTTCTGAACTCCCCTTTCTTAAAAACCCAGAAAGATTGTAGTTGCCCTACGTTGAAGAACACCAAACCCTCTTCCTATTTTAATGCTTATTTTCATCAACAATTCTGCTCATTTTGTGTGTGTGTGTCCACCCTAGGGGAGCTGGTGTACCACTTTCTCCCGCTAGTTGGAAACAACTTTTACACACATTTCTACACTCCTCTCTTTTTTTCTTTTCTTGTTTTTGTTCCCAATTTTCAACATTTTTAACCCCATTTTCACAGTTTTTCCACACACATCAACTTTTCCCACACAACCATTCTCTTTCATCTCACAACATACTTGCACTCACATTTCTTACCATACAGTCAAATATTGAGTTTTATCTCTGGCCGCTGGGTGAAACGTCCACCGCTACTGGATCCCATATTTACATTCAGAGCGTCCCCTGCAATGGCCTTCTTCCCTTCTCGGCAGAAAAGTGCTAAAATACCGTCACTCTGCACACTGTATTGTGCAGACGTGATTATCAACAGTGAACTCGAACCACCGTTCCCTGTGATGGACTGGTGTTTTTGCAATTACTTTCTGGCAGACGACTGCTTTTCTTTGCACAACACCGGAACCGAACACAATCCTGGAGACTCGAACTCCGGAGCAGCAAGCACTTCACGGCTCGGCCAGACAAAAAACTCCTCATGACTGTATACAAAGTTAGCTACAACTCACCCATCTGCAGGAGTCCCCTCAAAGTTGATGGTCTCGGTGGTGACTGAAACACACGGTTCTGTGACTCCTCCATTTCCTTCGCTTCAACAGCTGGTAGGACAAAGGTACCTTTTCCCTCAGGGGTGATCAGCCCGTCCACAAAACCGTTGTTCAGCGACCACACGGACTATCCTGTCGACAACGCCATTTTGTTGTGGAAGTTTTCCATTCAAATAAAGCCTGCAGACGAGCGGTGAGCGGTAGCTAACATTCTTTAATCAAAACACACAAAGAACAGACAACCAAGCTTGATGAAGTCCCTGCATGACCGCAGGACAGACGGTCAGCAGAGTCACTGAGCCTAGCATGGCTCTCAGTTAAATACCTTCTCCAGGAACAAAAGGCAGTACACAGCTGTTTCACACCTTAAGGTTCACACTCCCTTGCTACCTCCCAGAGTCCTCGAAGAGACAAAAGATTCTTCCTGTGGAGTCGTCTGCTTCCCCCAACTTCCTTACTAGACCCCCACCATTTGTCTTAGAGTGTGAGACATGTTAAAATCCAGTGGCACCAAGGTATCATACAATAAAATAATGTGATTAATACATAAGTAAAAGAAATTCCTATACATGCCCCTTCCTGATTTCTTATGTTTTAACATGTTTGTTACACTCACATGTTTCCAATTTCAAACGTTAACACAGATGTTCAGAGTAAATACAGATTGTAGTTTTTTAAATGATGATTTCATGTAGTTTGGGGAAACAGCTCTCCAACTTTACCTCATGTAGAAAAAGTCATTTCCTTCTAAACCTAATAAGTGGTTTTGTCATCTAGCAAGAACTGCAATCAAGCATTTGCAATAACTAATAAAAAAAAGCACTTGGGACAATTGTGTTGGTGACAGCTTTTGTTATAATATCAATAATATTTATATGAATATGGGATACTGTTACATGTTTGCATAGACTTTTGTGAAATATGGAGACACTCCTGGCATTATATGAGCAAAGTGAGACTCATTTTTTAGGGTTCGTGGAGATGAGTGTGAAGATCCAAACAATCCCTGTCAGTGATGGAGAAGCTTTGATGAAAATATTTGGTAAAAAGTTCACCAGCATGAAGGAAATGAAGTTTCAAATTTTCCTTAGGAGGACCCCAGCACACCTGCTTAAAGAAAAGTAAGTGTGCCGATGTGGATGCTTGCAGCGACTGCTGTATAGAGGCCATCCTGCTACACATGAAACACATCAGAGTCATAATTGTTATTTTAGTCACGTGTTTGTTTATTATCCTTATTGTTTTATCTGGGACTGTTTGCAGACATCTCAGAGAGAGGAGACACCAGCATCTGAACAGAGACTCAAACCAGCAACCTGCAGCTCCCTGCTTGGCTGCTCCAGTTTTCTCCTCACTCATGTTGCCCACCAGTGATTTCTAGCTGCCCACCCACACAGCAGGCTAGAATATGCGCTGAGCCTCAGCACCCAATACTTGGACATGTTTTCTTTATTAAATAATGAACCAGACCCCAAAAAGTAAACAGCTGTTATTGCTAGGCAACGGGAGCAGCATTTGGTGATGCAGCACCTGACATTCCTGACCATGTGGGCGGAGCTTGCATGGAATGGAATGTTTAGTAGAACTGTGCAACACAAGCACTTAGTTACAGCATTTTTCATTGTATCCAGACACAGCTAGAGACACATCTACAGCAGCATCTCTGTGCAGGACAAACGACAGTTGACGAAGAAAACATCGAAAACTTCACTTCACTCCTCTACAGTACGTTGGCTCCTTTGTTTAAAAGGCCAAAATGAATCAAGGGAGAACAAGAAGAGGATCGGCGAGTGCTTCACCATATAATACAGTACAGCTGATTAACCTGCAAGAAGAATTTCAAATGATACAGGCTGAAAATGTCAAATTAAAAGAAGAGGCAGAAAAATCAAGAGGAGAAGCTAAAAATTCAAAGTTTGAAACTGAAGTAGTATTGCAGGAATTACTGCATGTGGGTCTCAAACTTAAAGGAGAGAAAATGGAAAAACAACAGGCAGAAAACAAGAATGAAAACATGAAGAAAGAACTGTTGGAAGCTCAAAAAGCATTGGAGGAAGAGAAAACCACAGCACAAGAAGCCAGAAATAAATATGAAACTGCAAAGAAGGAGGCAGGAAATGTGATACAGGAATTACAGGAGGTGCAGGAAGCTTTTGAAGAGGAAAAAAGAAAAATGCAGTTGGCAACACAAGAAGCTGCAAATGTAATCGCTGAAGCTGAAATATTAAGGAAGGAATTACTGAATGTAAAGCAACAACTTGAAGAGGAGAAAAAACGTAAACATGAGGCAGAAAATGAGATTGAAAATCTGACGAAAGAATTGTTGGAAGCTCAAAAAGTGTTGGAGGAAGAGAAAATTAAAATACAGGAAGCAAAGAAAGAAATGGAAGATACAAAGCGTTACACTCAAAACATGAAGAAGGAACTGATGAAAGTGCAAGAAGAACTTGCAGAAGAGAAAATTGAGGTGAAGGTATTCAAGAAAGAAATGACCGGCTCTGCGCTGACCAAGAAAGACTGCAAAGACGCACTTAGAGAAATACGAAAGCACAAAAAGGAAGCTAAAGAGCTCCTCAAACACAAAGTGAAACTGGCCAAACAGCAGCTGAAAGAGAAATTTAAAGATGCCGAGGAGCAGCTCAACAAAACCTTAAACGGACTGAAGGCAAAAGAAAAAGAAAAGAAAGGCGAGGACAGGAGGGGATTCTGGAGCAGACTGCTGAGAAAGAACTGAGCCAGCAGCATCAAGTTTGAGGAGATCAATAGTTTCTTCCTCCTTCCCCCTCTCTCCACCTTTCTTTCACCCCATCCTTCTTCTTGGGACGTTTGTTTGTTTTTTAAAAACTCTAATCTAAATACATGTACTGAAATACACAAATAAAATTGCCATAACTTGACCTCATGTTGCCTGCTTCTTTTCTTGTGTGTCTGTGGATGTAAAACAGTAACACACTTTCTGCTTTGTGTCTTTAATTGTAAATAAATGCAATGTTTTCATTTTAAAATGCAGTGCAAAAAACTTCTGCTCTAAATCTCTTTTTTTTTTTTTTTTAGCAAAAAGCTTTTTTTTTTTTTGCCTTTCTTCCTTTTCCTTTTGCTTTTCTTTGCACAACACCGGAACCGAACACAAGCCTGGGGACTCGAACCCCAGGATTATCCTTCTGGAGACTCCGGAGCAGCAAGCACTTCACGGCTCGGCCAGACAAAGAACTCCACATGACTGTATACAAAGTTAGCTACAACTCACCCATCTGCAGGAGTCCCCTCAAAGTTGATGGTCTCGGTGGGGACTGAAACACACGGTTCTGTGACTCCTCCATTTCCTTCGCTTCAACAGCTGGTAGGACAAAGGTAAGTTTTCCCTCAGGGGTGATCAGCCCGTCCACGAAGCCGTTGTTCAGCGACCACACGGACTATCCTGTCGACAACGCCATTTTGTTGTGGAAGTTTTCCAATAAATAAAGCCTGCAGACGAGCGGTGAGCGGTAGCTAACATTCTTTAATCAAAACACACAAAGGACAGACAACCAAGCTTGATGGAGTCCCTGCATGACCGCGGGACAGACGGTCAGCAGAGTCTCCCTGAGCCTAGCATGGCTCTCAGTTAAATACCTTCTCCAGGAACAAAAGGCAGTACACAGCTGTTTCACACATTAAGGTTCACACTCCCTTGCTACCTCCCAGAGTCCTCAAAGAGACAAAAGATTCTTCCTGTGGAGTCGTCTGCTTCCCCCAACTTCCTTACTAGACCCCCATCATTTGTCTTACTGTATGAGTGTGAGACATGTTAAAATCCAGTGGTACCAAGGTATCATACAATAAAATAATGTGATTAATACATAAGTAAAAGAAATTCCTATACATGCCCCTTCCTGATTTCTTATGTTTTAACATGTTTGTTACACTCACATGTTTCCAATTTCAAATGTTAACACAGATGTTCAGAGTAAATACAGATTGTAGTTTTTTAAATGATGATTTCATGTAGTTTGGGGAAACAGCTCTCCAACTTTACCTCATGTAGAAAAAGTCATTTCCTTCTAAACCTAATAAGTGGTTTTGTCATCTAGCAAGAACTGCAATCAAGCATTTGCAATAACTAATAATAAAAAGCACTTGGGACAATTGTGTTGGTGACAGCTTTTGTTATAATATCAATAATATTTATATGAATATGGGATACTGTTACATGTTTGCATAGACTTTTGTGAAATATGGAGACACTCCTGGCATTATATGAGCAAAGTGAGACTCATTTTTTAGGGTTCGTGGAGATGAGTGTGAAGATCCAAACAATCCCTGTCAGTGATGGAGAAGCTTTGATGAAAATATTTGGTAAAAAGTTCACCAGCATGAAGGAAATGAAGTTTCAAACTTTCTTTAGGAGGACCCCAGCACGCCTGCTTAAAGAAAAGTAAGTGTGCCGATGTGGATGCTTGCAGCGACTGCTGTATAGAGGCCATCCTGCTACACATGAAACACATCAGAGTCATAATTGTTCTTTTAGTCACGTGTTTGTTTATTATCCTTATTGTTTTATCTGGGACTGTTTGCAGACATCTCAGAGAGAGGAGACACCAGCATCTGAACAGAGACTCAAACCAGCAACCTGCAGCTCCCTGCTTGGCTGCTCCAGTTTTCTCCTCACTCATGTTGCCAACCAGTGATTTCTAGCTGCCCACCCACACAGCAGGCTAGAATATGCGCTGAGCCTCAGCACCCAATACTTGGACATGTTTTCTTTATTAAATAATGAACCAGACCCCAAAAAGTAAACAGCTGTTATTGCTAGGCAACGGGAGCAGCATTTGGTGATGCAGCACCTGACATTCCTGACCATGTGGGCGGAGCATGCATGAAATGGAATGTTTAGTAGAACTGTGCAACACAAGCACTTAGTTACAGCATTTTTCATTGTATCCAGACACAGCTAGAGACACATCTACAGCAGCATCTCTGTGAAGGACAAACGACAGTTGACGAAGAAAACATCGAAAACTTCACTTCACTCCTCTACAATACGTTGGTTCCTTTGTTTAAAAGGCCAAAATGAATCAAGGGAGAATGAGAAGAGGATCGGCGAGTGCTTCACCATATAATACAGTACAGCTGATTAACCTGCAAGAGGAATTTCAAATGATACAGGCTGAAAATGTCAAATTAAAAGAAGAGGCAGAAAAATCAAGAGAAGAAGCTAAAAATTCAAAGTTTGAAACTGAAGTAGTATTGCAGGAATTACTGCATGTGGGTCTCAAACTTAAAGGAGAGAAAATGGGAAAACAACAGGCAGAAAACAAGAATGAAAACATGAAGAAAGAACTGTTGGAAGCTCAAAAAGCATTGGAGGAAGAGAAAACCACAGCACAAGAAGCCAAAAATAAATATGAAACTGCAAAGAAGGAGGCAGGAAATGTGATACAGGAATTACAGGAGGTGCAGGAAGCTTTTGAAGAGGAAAAAAGGAAAATGCAGTTGGCAACACAAGAAGCTGCAAATGTAATCGCTGAAGCTGAAATATTAAGGAAGGAATTACTGCATGTAAAGCAACAACTTGAAGAGGAGAAAAAACGTAAACATGAGGCAGAAAATGAGATTGAAAATATGAAGAAAGAATTGTTGGAAGCTCAAAAAGTGTTGGAGGAAGAGAAAATTAAAATACAGGAAGCAAAGAAAGAAATGGAAGATACAAAGAGTTACACTCAAAACATAAAGAAGGAACTGATGAAAGTGCAAGAAGAACTTGCAGAAGAGAAAATTGAGGTGAAGGTATTCAAGAAAGAAATGACCGGCTCTGCGCTGACCAAGAAAGACTGCAAAGACGCACTTACAGAAATACGAAAGCACAAAATGGAAGCTAAAGAGCTCCTCAAACACAAAGTGAAACTGGCCAAACAGCAGCTGAAAGAGAAATTTAAAGATGCCGAGGAGCAGCTCAACAAAACCTTAAACGAACTGAAGGCAAAAGAAAAAGAAAAGAAAGCCGAGGACAGGAGGGGATTCTGGAGCAGACTGCTGAGAAAGAACTGAGCCAGCAGCATCAAGTTTGAGGAGATCAATAGTTTCTTCCTCCTTCCCCCTCTCTCCACCTTTCTTTCACCCCATCCTTCTTCTTGGGACGTTTGTTTGTTTTTTAAAAACTCTAATCTAAATACATGTACTGAAATACACAAATAAAATTGCCATAACTTGACCTCATGTTGCCTGCTTCTTTTCTTGTGTGTCTGTGGATGTAAAACAGTAACACACTTTCTGCTCTGTGTCTTTAATTGTAAATAAATGCAATATGTTTTCATTTTAAAATGCAGTGCAAAAAACTTCTGCTCTAAATCTTTTTTTCTTTAGCAAAAAGCTTTTTTTTTGCCTGTTGGGGAGGTTTTCCATTAAATAAAGCCTGCAGACGAGCAGTGAGCGGTAGCTAACATTCTTTAATCAAAACACACAAAGAACAGACAACCTTTCTAGTGCATCTGTTATTATAACACCAAAGCACTGATTAACAACTCTCCTCTAATACTTAAATGAGCAGATCAATATTCCACAAGTCTGACTGACTTTATGCTATACCCTGACTAAAATGTTTTCCTTTGAGTTTTTTGAGCAGTGTGTGTATAAAATTCATATCACACACCAGTGTGGCACTAGTGTTATCTTTTATGTGTCTCCCTCATAAAAATCCTATTATACTCTCTGTATTGAGCTTAACAGAGATGAATAATGGGCAGCTAAGACCACTAGAATCCATTAAATGCAGTAAGTCTTCTTACTCAGCAATAAAAGAAATATACACCATGCATATCAGATTGATTTACATAATTCATGACTGATTGAATTTCAACCTCTAAAATAGTCCCAGATGCCACTAATGTCAATGTGAGGTGATGAAAAGGTCTTGTAGCTTACATTTATGGCAGGCATATCGAACGGAAACTCCGGGCTCTTTTTCTGTGCACCTCTTGACAACTTGGCCTTTGGGTTATTTTTACACCTTGAAACAACCCAAGTACTACAGATCAGACTTGTGATGTGTTTTACTAATTGTAGCCTAGACAGTGTCCTCTCATAACCTCATTACAAGCAGTCTAAGTTACTGAAGCTAGAGTTACAGTATATTCCATCCATTCATCCATCCATCAATCCTTCCATCATCCATCCATCGAATGATCCATCCATCCATCCATCCATTCATCCATCCATCATCCATCCATCCGTCCGACCTTCCATCCATCCATCCATCCATCCATCCATCCATCCATCCGTTCATCATTCCATCAATCCTTCCATCATCCATCCATCGAATGATCCATCCATCCATCCATCATCCATCCGTCCGTCCGACCTTCCATCCATCCATCCATCCATCATCCATCCGTCCGTCCGTCCGACCTTCCATCCATCCATCCATCCATCCATCCATCCATCCATCGAATGATCAATCCATTCATCCATCCATCATCCATCCGTGCGTCTATCTGACCATCCATTCGTCCATCCACCCGTCCATCCATCCATCCATCCTCCTCTGCTTATCCTTATCACATTCGCACACTGGACAGGTTACCAGTCTGTCGCAGGGCTAACACATAGACAGACAACCATTCGCACTCACTTTCTTTTTTTTGTTTTGCTTGTGCCATTTGGTTCTTTAGCCGTCAGAATTGTTGTCTGAAGACCAACAAGGATACCCAATGGATTTACTTTGCCAAATGGATCATCACGGCCTTGCCGTATTGGTCCATTTGATCAACCTTTGTTGTTAGTATTTATTTTATTTTATTTTCAGTTATTACAGACGGGACAGACATGACTGAGGGATAGGAAAAGGAGAAAGAAAGATGAAGGAAAAGAAAAACTGAAGGGAAGAGGGACAGTGAGAAAGGGCACTTAAAAAGAGAAAGAAGAGAAAAAAAATGTCCTGGATCACCTGTTGAGAGAAAAAGAAGAGAAAACAAGCAAAAAAAACATAGCAACATACTAAACACAACACCATCACGTTAATCTAGCTAAGTGTAAACAGCAGTAAATACTAAATATTGAATGTTATTGTGTAGCAAGCAGGACAGACAGCGCACAATGTGCTTGGAAATAGCAGCCAATAAAGGGTCAGTTTATGTCTATGAACAGTGAACACCCGTGTGCACACCTGTGTGGATCAGCCCGCTTGTATTCAAAAGGTTTCCCCATGTAATGGTCTGCAAGAGGATGTAGAGAGCCATAGCCCCGTCCCCCAGGGCATGAAGCAGGCATGGAGAAGATCCAGGCTCCAGACACCCAGAGGGCCAGGTCCCATTTAAAACACGGGAGAGCATGGTGTTGCTGCCAGAGAGCAGGCCCCTCCCGAGAACCCTCAATGTCTACATGGATTTAAAATTGAGAGGTGGGCACCGGCGCCAGAGGTGGGGTTGAATACACAGACCGTCCACTGGACACCGTTAACGTGCCCACCCCAAGGTTATTATCGTTAACGAAAACTAACGAAATAACGAAAACTAGAAGTGAAAAAACATTTTCGTTAACGGAAATAAAAATAAAAACAAAAAAAGGAAAACTAACTAAAACTGGAATGAGTGTTCACAAAACTAACTAAAATTAACTGAATTTATAGCAGAAATGTGTTTAGTTTTCGTTGATGTGTGCGTGTCATACAATAGTCAAGGGTGAAAATGAAGTTTAGTTTACAGATTTTTTTCTTGCTGTGTCTCATTATGCCAGCAGGTGGCAGTACGTTAGTCGAGTCGTCTGTGTTGCTGCTCCGTCCACGCGCAGAATCATGTCAGGAAAAGTCGGGAGAAAGCGCCAGAGTCCAATTTGGGATTACTTTGAATATGACTGTGTTTTGGATAAAGCAAGTGTCTTGTAGTGGAAAGAGACAAATTATGAGGGACATTTCTAAAGGGAAAAAAAATCCCACAAACCTTAAAGTGCACTTGAAAAGCTCACACAAGAAGGCTAACCTAGCTTACCTTGAGAAGGTAAGGGAGCACACTCAACCCTCATCCCCAGAAAACAGAAGCTAACCCCAGGCAAGGCAGCGTGATGCATCCCGAGACAACAGGACGGGGATATCTACATAACTGTGAGTCAATTACCTTCAAAAAGTTTATCAATTCACTTGAACCACAATTATGAACACCCGGTGCTGCGAGAGTTAATAGTCTCATTGGGGCCAAGATATACATTTTATAGTTGCCTGGTATCAATGGTTGTTCATCTGCCTTTATTTATTTATTTAAAGAACCCATAGGTGGGAATGTGAGTTGTCTGTCTCTGCATGTTAGCCCTGCGACAGACAGGCAACCTGTCCAGGGTGCAGTATGGTAGCTGGAATAGCAACATACCCAAGGATGAGCAGAATGACTGATATGATGAAACTGGGATTTTGTTACACTTAATTATTGCAAACACAACTAAAACTATAACTGAAACTAATCAAAACTAAACTGAAACTAAGGATTTTCAAAAAATAAAAACTAAACTAAACTAGCAAACAATTGGTAAAAACTAATTAAAACTGATATAAAATTGAAAATCTGAAGTCAAAACTAAATAAAAATAAAAACTAATGAAAATTGCAAAACTATTAAAACCCTGGCCCACCCTCAAGGAATGCCTCCCCTGCACCCTGGTGACACACCCGCACCCCAAGGCCCTACTTGAGTGGGTCTGTGTGTTAGAGCGGGAAGAGGGAGGCAGCCGGGGATGGGGAGGAAAAGAAGGGAGGAGCAAGATGCCCCTCCCTGGGGTTTTCCGGCTGAGAACCATGGCCTCAGATTTGGAGGTGCTGATCCTCATTCCCGCTGCTTCACACTCGGCTGCAAACCGTTCCAGTGCAAGCTGGAGGTCCCCACCCGATGAAGCCAACAGAACCACATCATCCGCAAAAAGCAGAGATGAGATTCTGAGGCCACCATTCTGAGGTGGTTTAATTTAGTTAAGTCTAAAAGCTTAGGAGAGACATTAATACCTAAATATTTAATATTTCCAGATTGTAGTGGGGCAGAAGAAGAATTATGGAAGGAGCAGTTAATTGGAAGAACTGTAGATTTTGACCAGTTAATTGAATAATCGGAAACTTATGAAAACCAGTTTATTAGAGTAATTACCTCAGAAAGGTTGGTTTGTGATTTTTGGAGAAAAAGCAACACATCATCCGCATAGAGACTGATTTTATGTTCTTCGTTCTTACATTTTATGCCCTTAATTGTTGTAGCCTGTCTAAATGCTGCTGCTAGTGGTTCGATAAAAATAGCAAACAGTGAAGGGGAGAGTGGGCATCCCTGCCTGGTGACCCTCAGGAGACAGAAGCTGGAGGATGTCTGGTCATTTGTTCTGACACAAGCTGTTGGGAAATTATATAATATTCTTAGCCAGTTTATGAGAGTTTCCAAAACCAAATTTGTGTAAAGTTGCAAATAAAAATTTCCAGTTAACTCTGTCAAACACTTTTTCTGCATCTAGAGATAATATTGTGGTTTCAATGTTTTTACTGTATGAGTAGTCTATTAAATTAAGTGATCTACGTGCGTTTGTTGTTGAGTGCCTACCTTTTATGAAGCCAGTTTGGTCAGGATGAATCAAGAGGGGGTTATTTTCTCTAATCTTTTTGAGAGGGCTTTGCATATTATTTTGAGGTCTGCATTTATAAGGGATATTGGACGATAGCTTGAGGCACTCACTTTCACACTTATGGGCAATTTAGAATCACCAATTAACCTAACCCCACTAACTGCATAACCTGCCTATTATTTTTACATTAGCACCATCTAAGTAAGCATTTTACTATATTAGGGTTTCATATTAATCTGAAATGCTTTTGTCCACACCAGAATAACCTTGCAGGTTAAGTTCAGTAATAAAGCAAACACTGATAAAAAGGCAGTCATAAATAATTAGGGTCACCGAGATCAAATCTATAAAAGAGGTTAAGGGTGGAAGTATTTTAATGTGGGAACTACGGCACATAATTCAGCATGGTGCTGAAAGTATGCTACCAAAACTACACACAGAATAAACATCTTTTAGACACCCAGGAAAGAACTGAAAGGATATTACCACAAAGTAAACTCGACCACTCTCGTGGCTGGGGACTGACACCAGCTACAGCACTGCAAACAAACAGGGTAGATAAGCAGTGCACACTCAGTGTAGCAGATATGAAATAAAACAGTGCAAACAGCACTTTTCCGCATGATAACTGCAACAAAAATGAAGCAAACATACCAGCTTTTCAGGAGCTTTTTAACAGTTTATAAATTGTGCCTCGGTCATAATGTCCCCTTCTCAATGAAGAACTCTGATGTACACTTTTGATCAATAAAGTATAGTGATTATAATCTAAGCTCCTGTCCTCTTTTTTCACTCTGTCTGTGTCCGTTCAGAGGAGGTTAATGGAGCTGAGTTAGACGATGGCTGAAGTAACTTTGGACAAGACTCTTAGGACATTAAGGAGGAGACGGGGAGTACGGGAAGCAGAAAGACAGAATGCTGTTCTTGCAGTGAGCTTTAAAACATGAGGGTCAGACTGAGTGGCTCAGATAAATCACCTTTTCAGTCACTTGATGGGAGTTGTGACAAAAAACTTGAGAATGAGGAGAGCTTGACGTCATGACAGCACAAGTTTTGGAAAGCTAAAGTGTCAGGAATGACTCATTAACAGAACATAGATCTATTAAGGTCATGTAAAAGCTACTGAGAAAGTCAGACCACGTTTGACATATATTGGTGTATTTATAGTTACACAGATAGCTTGCGTTTAGTTCTAGTGCAAGTACTTAGCGATGAGAGCAGGCTCTTAGTGACCCAGTGCTTTTCTCAGATACCAGCAATAGTGTTGTGTGGCTTCCAGAAATAAGGCATCCTGCATTCTTTTTTTCTTACACAATAAAATTATTGTGTAAGATAATTATATATATATATATATATATATATATATATATATATATATATATATATATATATATATATATATATATATATATTTATTTATTTATTTATTGGCAAATGTGAGACGAGCCTTTGTATTCTTTTTGGTCAAAAGTGTTTTTCCCCTTGGAAATCTTCCATGGATGCCATTTTTGTTTAATCTCTTTGTTATTGTTGAATCATGAACTCAGATCTTAACCAAGGCCTGTAGTTCTTTTGAATATTGTTCTGGATTCTTTTGTGACTTCCTGGTTGACTGTTTGATGCGCTCTTTGAAATAGCTTCATAACTGTTTTCTAGCACCCCCACCCGCCACCTACCCAGTCCTAGTAGCCTCTAATATAAATGTGAGGCGATAAAAAAAGTCTCATAGCTTGTATTTATGGCAGGCATATCAAACAGAAACTCCAGGCTCTTTTTCTGTGCATCTCTTGACAACTTGGCCTTTGGGTTATTTTCAATTCAATTCAATTCAATTTTATTTATATAGCGCCAAATCACAACAAATGTCGCCTCAAGGCGCTTCATAGATACAGAGAAAAGCCCAACAATCATATGACCCCCTATGAGCAAGCACTTTGGCGACAGTGGGAAGGAAAAACTCCCTTTTAACAGGAAGAAACCTCCGGCAGAACCAGGCTCAGGGAGGGGCGGCCATCTGCTGCGACCGGTTGGGGTGAGAGAAGGAAGACAGGATAAAGACATGCTGTGGAAGAGAGACAGAGATTAATAACAGATACGATTCAATACAGAGAGGTCTGTTAATACATAGTGAGTGAGAAAGGTGACTGGAAAGGAAAAACTCAATGCATCATGGGAATCCCCCGGCAGCCTACATCTATTGCAGCATAACTAAGGGAGGATTCAGGGTCACCTGGTCCAGCCCTAACTATATGCTTTAGCAAAAAGGAAGGTTTTAAGCCTAATCTTAAAAGTAGAGACAGTGTCTGTCTCCCGAATCCAAACTGGAAGCTGGTTCCACAGAAGAGGGGCCTGAAAACTAAAGGCTCTCCCTCCCATTCTACTTTTAAATACTCTAGGAACAACAAGTAGGCCTGCAGAGCGAGAGCGAAGTGCTCTAATAGGGTGATATGGTACTACAAGGTCATTAAGATAAGATGGGGCCTGATTATTTAAGACCTTGTATGTGAGGAGCAGGATTTTGAATTCAATTCTGGATTTAACAGGAAGCCAATGAATGGAAGCCAAAACAGGAGAAATATGCTCTCTCTTTCTAGTCCCTGTCAGGACTCTTGCTGCAGCATTTTGGATTAACTGAAGGCTTTTCAGTGAGTTTTTTGGACATCCTGATAATAATGAATTGCAGTAGTCCAGCCTGGAAGTAATAAATGCATGAACTAGTTTTTCAGCGTCACTCTGAGACAGGATATTTCTAATTTTACACCTTGAAACAACCCAAGTATTTATGCAACAGATCAGACTTGTGATGTGTTTTACTAATTGTAGCCTAGACAGTGTCCTCTCATAACCTCATTACAAGCAGTCTAAGTTACTGAAGCTAGAGCTATAATCCATCCATCCATCCATCCATCCTAACCCCCTTATTAAATGAAATTATCACTTAAAAATTGCCTTTTGTATTTACTTGGGTTATTTTTGTTTATCTGACGAACTGAAATATGTAAGGGAAAATATGCAAAACACTAAGAAGTCAGGAAGGAGGGTAAGCACTTTTCATGTACTTCAAACGATGCAAACATGTGAATTAAAATCCTTTTATGCAATGAATGATCAGTACAGTGTTTAGTGCAGCATTGTTCTTTTTATTGGTCCATTGGAAACACATTGCACAAGTTCAAGAAGCGCAAGAAGCATACACATGCTTTAGAGTTGTTAACAGCGTTCAAAAGATTTACAATGTCCAAAACATTCACCGTCAAGCAACAATCATCTTACTCTCAAATCATCGTTCTCATAACTCCAACAAAATCTCAGCAGGCCGAGATGTAAAATAGTTACGAGTCCACACGTGACATTTAAAATAGTTCATGTCTTTTGTCTTTTTCATGTAAAGAAAGTTAACAGTTTCATTGTTTCTTGATTGATTTCATACACAAGGGGTGAAATTCTAAAATTCAAAGCACAGTTCATGTGTGATATTCAAATAGGGTGAAAGCAAACGCAGCAAAGATCCGTCGTCAGACTCAAATTGGCAGCACATGATTTTTTTTTTTTTCCAGTGGGTACCAGAATGCCCCGGTTCCTCAGTTTAAAAAAGAAAATGTTGCGTTTGGCTCAGACTAACTGCAGTTTATTACCACTTCACATTTCACAGGCTGCTTTAATTGGTGTGACAATGAATGACTTATTATTTAAAATCGAAATATGCTTATTAGACAGCCAAAAAAATAATGTCAATAACACAATTATATTCAGCCAGAAGCAGTGAAACAGAATGATTTGAAAGTGCATTAAAAGCTGAACTGATACAAATCAAGTACATATTGTTGCATAACTTTATCTTTGATAGAAAAAACAACAAAAGCACAAAGCTGTAGAGGTCACAGCATTCCCCACCTGACCCCAGGATGAAAATCACAAGAGCACTGCCGACGTCGCTGTGTTTTGCAGATAGCCCTCGTCTGAGAATCGGGTCCCAGAGTTTGTAAGAATTTAGTGAAACTTCAGTGAAAGCGCACAGAGTTCTCATATAACATTCAAAAGCAGCAGCATGGGAGGAAAATATGAGGACGTGTACCTTTAACGGACATCGGGTATTTATTTACATTCCTTAGAGAAACCTGGCTGGTGGGCCTGACCTCTTTCTATTGAACTGTGCACACACACGACACCACTGTGTGCTCGGTTTAAAAGACTCGAGGAACATTTTCCTCACGTACCTCTTGTTTCTTCCCTTTTAACAGTAAGTAATTTACGTCACCAGTGACCTGCTCTTTACATCTTTACATGAAATCTGCCATTTCTTCATACAAACAAAAACAAGAAAATCAAGAAAGTCTTATCAAAGTCACAAACATGGAAAAATAAAAAACCCAGTTGACTTTTACAGGATGACTAAACGTGATTCTCGAGGAGATTTATATTTGTTTCCGAAAGGAGGGGAAAGAAAATGATTACCACAATGATAAAAAGTGATCCTTAACGATTTCCAAAGAAACATTGCAATTCCAAGCAAGTTTAAGTGCAAAATGTCAATCAAGCAAACAACTTTAGAGACAGCCTCTTCTTATCTTGAAATCACAGACATAGACATAAAGCTCGAGTCGCAATCAGTAAATCACTTCCAAGCTTTATCGACTCGGCTAAGTGGAGTCGCTGGCATCGCTGTGTTCTGCAGGTTTCTCTTTTTCTTTTTTTTAAGTCACCGCGTAACCATAGCTTCCCTTAGATGCTAGTGGCGGTTACACCGTGTGCTCAAAACGACACAGATGAATGCAGTTTAAGTAAATGACTAAAACTAAATTCAATAGTCCTTAATCCCTGGGTTTAATAGCATTGGTAGTGGGTTCGTCTTAATGTGCACACCTCTTTATAAATCCAAACATTTGCTGTTATTGGCTTCAAATATTAGATCTTGGAGACCTCATATTACTTTGTACCATCCTGGAAACTAATGAACATTCATATTTCATAGGACACAGCTACCATCCAGAAAGCCAGAGAGCACTCCTTGTAAATATTGCTTAGGCTTTTACTGGGCCCATTAGGTCGGGAGAAAATTGTGTTTAAATAAATTATTATTATTACATTTTGTTTTATGTTGTGGGGGTGCAAATTTAATACCCTGATAAATTCTTGACAGCATGTGCAGCCTGTCAGCTCTACGCTATTTTCCTTTGTGTGATTATTTTGCATGTAGAGCCTGAAGCGTCCTGGATAGAAGCCTGGCACAATTACAAGATGTAGATTTAAGTAGCTGCTAAATGAGTCAGTTTATTCCAGAGCAACTTGTAAATAGCTGCATTCACTGTATAAGTGCATGAATGAAACCACAGCGATGATTCAAATGAATATCAACTAAGGCATAATGAGGGCACTTGTTGCGACTAATACTTTCTCAGTTTGTGAAGTCTTCGTTAAAATAAAACCTGCTTGTGTCTGTGTAATAACACTTAGGTGTTATATGTGAAATTCAGCCAAATGTAGCCACCAGCTCTCTGTGTAACACTCTCCTGAAAGAGGTTTTGTTTCCCGTAACACCTTTTTCACACAACAAACGAGGTTAATCCTTTGAGTGTAAGGCACTCAGCCTTCACAGCCGACACAAGATAAACTCTGTCTCAGATGAGCGGATACGAGCAAAGAGAAAAAGCTCATTTTTCACATGGCTTTTTGCAGACAACAATTTCCGATCGGATCATTACCACAGAGCCCGTGAGCATTCTCACAGCTGAAAGGCAAAGGCAAAACCAGACATGGCAGAGATGAGAGTACATCAGACTAATCTTGTTGGCTGATATGCTGAGAAGGCAGAGTTGTGACAAGAATTTGCCCCGTAACCTGAAGGTTACCATGACAGCAAATGAGTCGGCCCTCGAGGTTGTCAAACATTAAAAATATGTACAAAAACAAGTACAAAAAATAACATAAATATGGTGGCGTAAGACAATTGCACCGCCATGCCCGTGGTTTTCTAACAGCAGCATCAACATTTATTCTGGTGGCACTAGAAGCAAACCACCTCATTAGAAATGACATTGACTTCATCTGAGACCTTAGAGGAAAAATGCACTATACACATTAAAAGGAATTAATAATTAATACCTATTTAGGGGCAGGATTGAGGCTGTAATGACAAAATATAGCGGGTACTAAGAAACAATGGTGGAATACAAATGGGGCTGTCCACAATATCCCAGAAAACCACCAGTGAATGAGAGGCATATATCACAAGGCTAAAAACATGTCAAAATCATGCGCCTGCAGCAGAACTTCACAAGCAGCAGCAAAGGTGCATTAATGTGACCGACTCACATCATTATCGACTGATGGCCGCCTGCTGTACAAGCAGCTTCAAATAAACTGTTTATGAGTTTGTTACACTTTGTGGTGTTTTGGACATTTTGACATTGACTGTGTTCATTGCACCACTGTCCTTGATTATGATCACCAGTCTATACTTTCATTGATGTAACTGGTTAAAATCTATACCAATCTTTTCTTTTTTGTCCAAACAGGTTTGGCTGGTGAAATTAGGCACATTCGTCGTTACACCTTGTGTTCTCGCAGATCATTAAAACCCTTTGATCCAGTGAAATGCCTCCAGATGTGGGCATTTGTTTCACATGACTTGCCTTCAACATATTTTAAAAGGATGGTTGCCGACAATGACAAACTGTCTCCGTGTGCATTTCATATACAGGAGAAGAAAACTTTAAAACTTCACATTTTCGTAGTCCCAGCTGTTCCCCTAGGAACACCGTGTACAGCTTAACTATACAATAAACTTTACAAGGTATAGTCTATACAACAGATGCCAGGCAGGTAGCATTATTGGCATTCAGCACAGAAACAGCAAATATGATAGAGACTAATAAATAATGTTATTTACAACTGCCTCCAGTTTTGAATTTTCCTTTAGTTGCTCCTTTGAGTTTTAAATCAAGTGGTTACATTTCATGTAAGAGATGCTAAAGATATGCACAACCTAATTTAAGCAAGTTACAGTACCTTCACTCACAGACGTTCACAAGAAACATTTGTCTTTTAGTTAGCTTATGGCTTCAAGTTACAGAAAGCAGTGAGCATGAGATTCAGCACTTCCGTGTGAGTCAGTTTGAATGCCCCAATACTGAAATATTGAGTTTGTTTTTAAAAAAGAAAACGGGTGACAATAGAGTTCCTGGTAACTGCACAGCAGATGTTGCATGAGATGACACGCTCATGCGTCCGCATGCTGGTTAGGTGGCTTTGAATGGAGTGTGTTTTATGCAAAACGAATGCTCAGAAGATATTTTTCATTTCATTATCAGTGCAACAGAGGCTGCACTTGCTCCTGCTGCACAATATCCTTTCATGGGCAGAAATCCATTCCCACTCTTTTGCCTGTTTCATTATCCTGATAGAAAGCTCACAAGATAGGAATTACTGTGCAAGGCTGGATTCATTTTAGAGGAGGGCATTATGAAGGTTTTGTTTCTTGGTTCTGTTTGTTAAGAGCTGTCTGCGTCTCTTTCTGATCCTCTGAAGAGCAGTTGGAGACAGCATTAGCCATGATGCAGAACTTGCGCAGGAAGATCTCCCTGAGGAGCAAATAGACCCACGGGTCCAGGATCTGGTTGAGGGAGGCCAAGCGTATCGCTGTCAGAAAGAAGTTACAATCTAGATGGAAATCCTGATTGGAGGTGTGGTTTGATGCTCCCTTTGGATTACACTGATCGGACAAGACCTGGGTGGAGAGCATCCTCAGCATCAGCACCTGAGGGGAAGATGTTTGGGCAGAACTTTATTTTTTTTTCACACTAAGAGAATGAGGAGAAAGCATGCCATTAAGTGACAAAAGCTTTAATTTACTGAAGAAACAATCGCTGGTTGGAAAATAGTTTCTGATTTTGTGTACAGAAGCCTATATTTTACGTTCACTAAATCATATAACGGAAACACACTCTAACAACAGTCCTGTCGGGGAACGAGCAAAAACTGATTTTCACGGTTGGTCTCTGCTATCACAGAGCTGTGCCTTCTATTAATATCTCACTGGGACTGTTAAATATGTGACTGACAATGCATGATCTCATTGCGCACTATGCAGATCCCTAAACAGGACCCCTAAGTGGATTACCTCTTAATGGCAAAAGGCAGCAGCCTTTCAGAGAAAACGTGCATGACATCATTTATGTGATGGATAAAGATTTAAAGCTGTTTGTGACAAGTACTGACACAAACACGTTAAAATCAATCAGTGTTTATTTTTAACATTAATTTAAGGGACATAACTATATGAAACTATGACAGCACATTGTTATAAAATATGCTTACGCAAGTACACTGTAAGAAAATATATATCCTGCAGTCGCACGTGAAAAACATACCAGCAGAGGAGTCCAGCATATAAGCAGGACGCACATAATCCCTAACAACTGGATGACGGTCTCCGTGGTGAGCCGTTCCCACTGCTTTGAAGACTGAGAAGTGCCTGATTTTGTTTTACACCGGGTAACTACGCCCCGGATCGTCACCACATTGCAGAAAAGTGTTATAAGTAGAGCCGAGATCCCGAGTATGGCAAAAGTGGTGGAGAAGAATCCATTTCCTGGGACTTGGGCATCAACCGTGCTGATGAAGCACCAGGTGCCCGGCCACTGCTGCGTGTATTCCCCGACCCCTGCTACGGGCAGCAGAGCAAACAGCAAAACAAGACCCCATATAACAGCTAAAATCTGCTTTGTCACACTTGTCTTCATGTGATTCGAGTACCAGTGCGGGTTAGTTATAGCCAAGGCCCTTTCGATCGCCATGGCACTCGCCATGAAGAGAGCGCACAGGCCAAAAGTTGTCATGCACACGCCAAAAAAGGCGCATAACTTGCCAGATTGGTCGATGTCACTCAAATTCCTACCAGATTGGTAAACTGAAATCACAATTGGACTTGTCAAAAGCTGCCCAAACAGGTCTGTCAGCGCCAGAGATCCAATGCAAAGCAAGAAGGACCTTTTCCTTTTATTTTCCTTCTTTCTGTAGGAGATGAACACCAGGATAAGAGCTAGCGAGTTTCCCACCATTCCGGTGATCATCATAGTTATTGGAAATCCAACTGATGCGTATCCACAACTGGAATTATTTGTGCAATTGTTGTGGCGCAGTGTCTTGGAGACGTTGGCGTCCAGCATATCTTCTTCACTGGTGGTGTGCAAGCCCTCTAGAGAATCAAAGCTGAATCCAGTTATTGTTTCTAAAAGTGTACACTTATATACAGCGGTTACCCTGTGCGTATCGGTCTGCCATCATCCTGCGCTCCAAAGTGCTCCAACTGAATGCGATGCGTAAAGCGCGAGGTGTCCTTTAGGCGCTGGAGGCGGGACTACTTCGGGTCCGGAGGAAGCCCATATTCTCACTGTGTTGTAATAACCACTGTCCTTATGTGTCTGGAATAAGGGCACCGGTAAGTAGGGACCAGACATCGACCCTCGGGTGTTCTGCTAAAAAGCGATCGATGTTTCTGTGCAGTTTTACATGTTTGCTTGTATTGGTAAACAGGCTTCAGGCGAAAGGATTTACAGGGGGTTATAACAAAGATAAAGAAATTAACTATCTTACAAGTATCTTTATGACGTTATGACAATGTACCCGCGTTATAATCCATCCGGTCCTTTTTAGCCAATTAAAATATCTTTTCAGACACAAGTTATGTTTATTGCCTTTTTCTGTTTCCAGGTTGGCCAGACTCTCTTGAAAAATATATTTAATGACAATGAGAACTTTTACCTCGATAAATACAAGTCACTTTGCCAAAAACTGATTGGAGCTTATATGTCTGATAGCCATGTTTGCCCTATTGTAGGCCAGAAAGTTATTTACAGCATTTTAAATACCGGTGTTGTGATCCTCTGCCAAAAAGTGGTTTCCTGCATTTGCCAACAATTGATTGCCGGTATTTGAACTGTTGTAAATGAGTTGTTGGACTGCAATCTGTCAACCAACTCCCATGAATGATATCAAATCATTTTCAGGCAGAAATAACGTCACAAGATAGAAGCTGCAATCAGTTTTTGGCAAGTTGACTTTTATATGCCCTTTATTTATCTGGATAAAAAGTGTTTGTGGCATTAAACATGTCTCTCCCCCCCAGTCCTTTCAGGTTATTTTAAGTAACCTGAAAGGACTGTTTTGATTATAATGTACATAAAGAAAGTTGCATACAAAACTCTTGTGACGAGGAATTAGTCAGTCAAAATGTTGTTATTAACTTACATATGGATTTTTTCACCCCAGGGGTGAAAATCTTCCACAAAGAACTCTTTACAATGTAACAGTTACATTGTAAAGAGTTCTTTGTCACAATGGTACAAATGTGTTACATTGTAACATATTTGATAGTAGATATTCTATCAGTAGAATGATCTATTCCCCCATCAAAACAATTGATATCAACTCTGCACTGTCACCATTATGTGCCTATACTAAGAGACTTCACACTTTGCTAAACTGTATTTCAAAATAGACTAAGCAATTTTATCTTGTTAATTTATTTTAAAAAGCCATTTTATTGTGACATAAACAGCCTATTACATATAATTTCAGTATACTCACAATTCAAATTTTACAGTTTTATTTGGATTTTGTAACTCCTGAGCTCCCAGCTTCCTCTCTCACCTCTGTGGGCTGTCTATCCTTCAAGCTCCTCTACCAGAGGCCTGGGAGCTTGAGGAGCCTGCGCTCTTCTGGACCGAGATCTCAGATGTTGTTCCTGTGATCTGCTGGAGCCACTCGCCTAGCTTGGGAGTCACTGCAGAGTGCTCCAATTACCACTGGGACCACTTTTACCCTCCACATCCCTCTCACCTCCTTTTTGAACATAAGATTTTAAAACCTGAGCTTTTTGTGTAGTCAGCACCCTATTATTTATATTGCATTTCTTCAGCCATTTACTTTGAACGATCGTGTTATAGTTCGTGTTTGGTTCTTTAGTATGAATCTCGCAAAATTTGAAATTAAATGTACTTTAATAATTGTAAAGAAGTTGACTATGTGGCCCAAATTCCTCTTTCCGGTTGTTTATTGCATTTAATATAATCTGTGAAGCCAATAAATGTTAACTAGACCAGTGGGTTTATTTTCCCGCTACTGCACCCTTTGATAAATCTGTGGACTTTATCAACACAGACCATGACAGTGGCAAACAGCTTCACTTCCAAGGCGATCGTTAATTTAAAGGGTATAACTTAGAGCTATAATGAGTTTTAATGAAGCAGCACTGCCCTTGCTTCAGCTCAGGCAACAACTGCCATCTGTTGACCACACTGAGAACAGTTCAGTGGAAAGACCTTATTAACGGTACAGAAAAAGTTATTGTAGATTGTTTTTTAGATTCACAGTAGTGTAGATTAGGATGAAATTTGGCGTTACTATTTGAAAACATGAAAACTTTCAGCCCATAGCCGAAGATCACAAAAGTTAAGATCACTTACTGTTAAGATGAGCTTCGCAAAGTGGCGACACAAAACAGAACCAGACCAAATACAACCCCAACCTCAAAAACATGTATATTTCCCCTCGTGACGAACTTCTACACATTTTCTCAAATACTCAAGTTTAGAATTAAGACAGCTTGACTTGACAACCCCAACCCCTCAACAAAACCTTCATATTAAACACAGCATTAACAGGAAGCAATGTTGACAGGATTTTATTTACACAAGTACATTTCAGGTATTTTAATCAGTAAAGACTGTTCTGCCATGTTACCAGAAATGTTACTTTTTCTGCACTAATCTGGAGCAAAAAGGAAAAAAAAGTGGATTAATTTGTTTCAAATTTAAAGAAATAATCAGTAGCATGGAGTCCAAATATGCCACAATTACGTAAAAGGAAAAAAAAAATTAAACCTAAACTGAGAAACCGAGAACGTACTTAAAACAAGCATTATCAAAAAGTAAAATACTTACCTTGAAAACACAAAATACAGGACATTTATCATCAAAATCAAACAAACAGGCCAAAATTCATAGCTAAATCACAAGTAGTCTAAATTGGTGCTGAAGAACTTCACCCTTACTTAAAAAAACAAACCATTTAGTTGTTAGAAAAACCATTGGTGTCTCTTAGGGCCCCAAAATTAAAAAAGGACAGATTTTGCTCCGATTTCTTCAGAAACTAAGTGTACTGCCATGAAGATATTAAGTGGGTTTAAAATGGAATACAGCCTCTTGACACTATATTTAATTTTCATATAGGACCAAACATTTATGTTTATTGGAAACCTATACAAACACTCGTCACATATCGGGATGAATGTGGTTTTAAAAAGGAGCTGCTGCCTCTCTTTCGCTGGGAGGGGTTTAAGACTTTTAATGAAAGTATACTGAAAGGAGGGTTTTTTGTCTTTGTTTTTTGGCAACACAACATGCACTTCCACTAGGATTCCTTTTCTTGTATTAAAGACAGTAATAAAGTTATTTCTTTTTTGAACTGGAGCCAGAATGGGATGATCCTGAAGAGTGGCCACGCCGCCTGAAATCAAACAAAACACCATGGGAAGAACAAACAGGTTAGCACGCTTTACCATTAACACTCAGTTTATGCATAACCAAGTACAAGGTCAGAATAAATAAAGCGCGTTATAAACATGGCAAAAGTGTGAACGTATTTCTGTAAAACTGAATTCCCATAAGCCAGGCGACACATGGCTAACAACAATCAGTGCCATTGTGGTATTCCACAGAAACCCAAACCTTTCGGACGAACGCGATCTAGAACGCCTCCGTTTTCTCCCTCCAGATGATGACCTGGAGCGACTGCGCTTCTGTCTCCTCTCAGGTGAGGAGGAGGGGGAGCGGGACCTCTTCCGGGGAGAGGAGCCCTTTCCAGACCTGGAGCTGGATCTTTATGAGGAATAAACCAAGCAGTGAGGTCAGTAAGGTACAACAGGGTCTCACCAATGTGGGTATCTCTATCAAGCTTCTCTGATAAGGAGGGGATTAGGAGCACTTTGCTACGGATCACTGGTACTGAGAACATTTCACTCAAGATGCTGCATTGGTTGAGTGTACGTGGAATTACTTTAAATGTAAATAAAGAAAAATGTGCTTCTTTTTAATATAGTCCCAAAGCAGGAGTAACTCCCGAGAGATGCTTGATAAAGACCCGAGATCTCTATTTACACGTACAAGCTAAAGTAAGCTTTAAACTCAATGCTAATTGCACTCTCAGGCCTAATTGAAATGTAAGCCCACATAAAGTGACTGAAAACGATTTACTACATTAAACTTCCACCCTGACTTTTAATTTTTTCCCCTCTCAGCAGATAATTTCGGAAAAAAAAAATCTCTGCCAAGTAAGAGCTAAGTAAAAGGACTGCTGTGGACCTTTCTGCCCCACACATACACTCCCTAACGGGAGAGAGTGCATGTCACCTCATTCACCTGGAGCGGGACCTCGAGCGAGATCCAGATCTGGAACTGGATGAGCTTCTAGAGCGGGATCTGAAAGACAAAAAACACAAAACCTTTCCAATATTTTCAACACAAGGACAGAGCTATGCACGGTGGTTATGTGGAGGCACAATTAACAGCAAGCTACTCTTAGGAAATACCTAAAACTGCCTCAAAGCATCGGCGAGTATTCAATATACCTACAGGGTGGCTGGAATTAAAGTAATGAAAACAGGAAAAACAACAATATCCTACACACACGGATCCCATATGAGTGAATACAAGGTAAGGGTTTAGAAGAGGGAGGACAACAAATGAGCACAACAGGACATTTAATTGATGTTGATCAGTAAATCAGAAGAAGATTGAGCCGATACTGACATTTTGCCCGGAGTTACCCTTGACCTGTACCCTTTACCTGGACCTAGACCGTGAACTGGAGCTGGAGGAGCGCGAGGAGGAGCGGGATGAACCGGAGCGGCTGCCCTTTTTCTTAGCCGGCTTATCGTCATCGTCGTCACTGGCAATCAGGTCGTACTTTGACAGGTCGCCATCTTCATCATCATCTTCCTCCTCATCATCCTGCAAAGGAAGTGCTTTTTTGTTGTTGTGCTTTTTTGTTTTTAATAAAATCATTTTATACTATTCAGCATTTTGTTTTAATTTACAATCATCAATCTTACATCCAATTTGTATTTGGACAGGTCACCATCTTCATCCTCCTCTTCATCATCTTCCTCCTCCTCTTCCTCTTTTGGCACTTCCTTCTTTTCACTTTCTTTTGAGGAAGACGTGCTGTTGCTCTTCCCACGGTATTTTTTCTTTTTCCTACCAAACTGGTGGAATAAGAAACAGCACATCTCTATAAATCTGAACATCGCCAATGCCAACTTCCTCTGAAGCCAAAATCTTTCACATGTCAAACATCAGAGCAGCAATCTTCGGGTACCAGATGACACTTACCTCATCATATTCACCGTCAGATTCCTCCCGTTCGATATATTCCACATTTTCTCTTTCATTGAACCCTCCACCGTAACCTGAAAGCATTACATAAGAAAAACAACCATCAATAACCGATGATCAAAGTAACAAACAAAAAAAATATTTACAGAATATATTGAGTTACCTGTTCTTTCTTCAAGCTTGGCATATTTGGGGGTGTTGCACATGTTGCACTCCGACCGTCTCGCCCAATTCACATTTCCACATCTTTACACACACAAGGTGGTGGAGAAAATGCTGGTTAGAGTACTATTATATCCCAAAATCAGCAACATTATTTGTTACAACAATATCCCAGATGAAGGTGTCCACAAACAGCATCTAGTTTACAGCAAAGGTAGGCAAGTTAACTTCTAACTCGTGTGTGACATGTGTCTCATATTTCTGTGTCATATTGCCCGTAGCTTGTCAACCAAGTAAACTGGAGCCTGCAGTGTTACAAACTGTGGTTGCTCTCATTTATCTGCAACAATGCAAACCATAAAATGTTGAGTGGTACTTTGCATATTCGAATTGCAAGTGTCAAATTTCTTGCAAATGTGTTACACCACAGACTCCTGTACAAAAACTCCTCCTTTATTATATCCGACATGGGACTCATTGTAAGTTCTTCTTAAATAACTTAGATTTATGGAAAGTGTACATGGGATTTTTGCATATATGCAAAAGTGCCAAAGAAGACAGAGTCTTTTCTAACATTTTTTTTAAAAAAGTACCAAACTTTTATCCGATGCTGGAGGTACAAGTTACGAATATAAATGAGAAAAAATATTTTTCTGGTATTTATCAGAACTTTTTGCACATTTTCAGCAATAATAGTGATTGGTAATTTGGACCCTGCCTCACTCGCGAATTATGAAATCTTTATTTCTTGCACTTTATAATGTACAAGTGAAAAACACGAATACCAAAGAGACCTATCTGACATGGTGCCAAGACGTTTTTTGTGATGATATCATACGTTTTGCATTGCCAGTCATTCGCACTGAAGAGGCCTCGACTCTTTTCAGCGAGCGTTTTTCCAATCTCCGTCCCTCCCGCCTTCATCATCTTCGCTTCTGTAGTTTTTTCTGCATTAAAAAATAAAGTAAATTAAACCAACCTATTTTAAATGATTATGCAAAGGATAAAGATTATTTGCATTCTTAAGCTTTATATAACAGCAATAAGAGACAGAAGGGGGACTCACCTCTACCACATCTGTTGCAACTTGTCCTTCTGGCAAAGTTCACATTTCCACATCTGCAAAAGCAAAATGTTATATGCAGGTAAGGCTTGAGCTCGTTCCTCACTCGCTTTGACATGTGTGAGTATGCTGCAGGCTGGTGCAGTTTATTCATCTTTCTATTAGCCTGTGCTCCTTCCTCACACACCCTCTGCCACAAACCTGAGCCGCGACAAATGCAGCAACTGTATCCGTACGCATTTAACGGAGTTCACTGGAAACACGATACTGCTGACTCCGGATAAAGACTCTTCACTCATGACCACTTGGCCTCTACAACATCATAAACACCACCCATAACAGCAGCGAGTGCAAACACTCAACCCAACCCACGTTAGCTAACCACGGCTAGCGTGCTAAATAGCATTTCTGCGCCCAGGAGAAACTAGCACGCAATATCCCCCCTTTGCATTGATATTCTCCAGCATGTAAGCTTGAACCGTGTTCATTCTGTTCTGTTCTAGGCCGAAATTGTGAGTGAAAGTGCTCCATTTTATTGAGCTGCTGAACGTTAGCATGAGTCACATGCTAAAAGGCCTACACTTGCTAACCTTGCTGTTAACAGCTGCACACTAAGCACCAGTCTATTGCTACACAGAGCCCCAAAAACTGTGATTTATTCACTGTGTTGGAGTACGTACTTTTTATCCGGACATATCCAGTCCCCGTCGCTGACTCGAAAACTCTTTCCTGACATTTTAGCGCCTTTAAGCTCTACCTACCCTCGCTGGCAGACTACGCTGCGTTCACCACTGTGTCCATGCAGCACAAGCTATCTCCACCCTCCCTACACTGCCACCTTCAGGCGCCTGCCGGTACTTATTTAAAGCCACTTCCTGCTCTGAAAGTGGAAATTTATATAATGACAAACACTTTGCATTATAAAGTCGAGTGTCATTTATGTTTTGATACTCTGAGCAGCAGTTCACAAACACATAGAGCCTGTTGGCCATTATTACCTAACATGACCTGACCTCCTAGTGCCACACATGAACTTAAATAAGCAGCCAGCAGTCAGTTCAGGTGTCCAGTCGTGTTTTATTTATGCAGCTTAGGAGTCTCTGTAAGCTCAGATCACTTTTAAATAAAAGAGATATAGAGGTGGTTCTAACTACATACTTTTATCTCCTCTGGGTTAGCCTATTAGACTATTGTTATAGCCAAAGTTTACACAAACTGCAGCTGGTCCAAAATTCAGCAGCAGAACTCGTGCTTCCCTTCATAGGTTGCCTATTATTATTAGAATTGATCTCAACATTTTATTTGCCTTTGGGCGTCTCCGTCTGCCCCTGGTCACAACCCTAGGTCCTCAGTCAAGGCTCTGCTGGCCATCTCAAAGCCGTGACTGACAACTGAGGATGATTGGGCTTTTTCTGTGAGAACACTCACTCGTTTGAACAATCCCCCTGAGGCCATCGGAGTGGGGAGCTCATTATCATCATCTTTTAAATCTCTCTTAAAATATTTTTTTTATAAGCAGGCCTTTTCTGTGCCTCCTCTTTCAGTTATGTCTTCATGGCAGTTTTCTCTTCTTCTCCTAGCGATCATTTTTAATTAAATTTTTCTCATAGTTACTTTTAATTTTACCCAAATTTCATGTGTATTGATTTTTTAAACGTATTCCTTTTATCTTTGTGTGCCGGCAGTATTGATCTAGTTTATGTTGTTTCACCTGTTATCTCTTTGTAAATGTTTTATTTTGTTTTCCGTCTCATCCTGTGAAGTACTGCGTAACTTTGTTTTGAAAGTTGCTTTTAAAAAAATAAAGTTATTATTATCATTGTTCTGTAAATAAAACCTTCAAACGAGGATCTCACTACAGGCATGCTTTGTTTTCTGTGACAGAAAAAGGGAACAGTTTCATTTGTTCCACTTTTTTTTTTACAAAAGAGTTACCCGACTGAAATATTACTTTTCCATGAAAAAAAATACTACATTAACCTATTGTTATGCAAGTTAATGCAGTAGAGTCCATTTTAAGATCCTGGTCTTGACTTACAGAGCTGTGCACGGACTGGCACCAGCCTACATCTTTGATCTGCTACAGCCCGATGTCCCCAGCAGGTCCCTGAGATCATCTGATCATCTGATCAAGGCTTACTTGCTATAAAAAATACTAAGAGGAGAACTAAGGGTGACAGAGCTTTTGCCACTGTGGCCCCGAGACTGTGGAACTTTCTCCCCCAAACACTAAGACCTGCGGATCAGTAGCTGTTTTTAAAAAACAATTGTGATTCTGTCTTGAAAGGTGCTATATAAGGTATATATAAGGTGCTTGAAAGTACATAAACACAGTAGTATAGCACTTCTCTGTAAATGTAATGGTGATTAAGCTCACAGGGACTTTTCACCCTTTTTTTAGTCAGCAAATGACGATTGAAGTGTAAAGTGTTAAATGTCAGATAAATATTACACAAAACATACAAATGAACTGGAAGACAAGTATGCTGCTGTGCAACAGGCACACTTGACATCACATGTCATATTTTGCGGTGCGTTTTGCACTGAAGCCTACAGCTACGTTTAAACTGATGCCTGAGATGATTGTTTGTGCATTAGTACTTAAGCTTAAGCTGTTCTGAGTGATGGGCATTGCTGAATCAATACATGCTTCTTTAAAAATTCCAAATTTCGCAGTTTTAAAATCATTATCTTACAATTTCTGTCTTTTGGCAATGCAAAAGCTGACCACTAGATGGCGGTTAACACCAACGTTTAACCTTCACCTACATCCTGTTCAAATATTCTCAATGACTTTGCATGTTTATTTATATCAGGGCTGTGTAAGAAAAAGACACTTTTTTTCTTTTTTTTTTAAAAAAATTTAATACCTACATAGTCTTTTCTACAGTAGCAGATATAATTATGATTTAAACAACAGTATGTAACTGTTATTCTTCCTGTTTAGTGTCCCTGTCACAATTATTTTAGTACTGTGTAGGTATAATCAAACACACTGGACTTGCTGTTTGCACTTTTTTTTTTTAGTAGTTCAGCCTTACCTTAATTTCACTTATATGTGACACTTTCTAAATTGCTGTGGCAGGGTGATGCACAAAAGTGACAATGGAAATGTGGCAAAAACCACCCTGTTATACCCAATTCAAAATGCTGGTTTGGAAATATTGCATTGGTAGTGCCTGCCAGAATCATGAATTGATCCCTCGCATATTAGCTTAAAACACAATAGATAGCATGGTGGGCTGCCTTCTGTGACTCTCAGCTGGTCCCTGATGAAATTATACAGGTATAAGAATAAATTCATAGACAGCAGGTGTCTGGAGGAGGATCAAACTGTAATATGTTATCAGTGTTAAGCTGTAATTATCTCGACTCCTACAGCTCCTTACATTTCTGCTGTATATTATTCTTAGAATCGGAGCTATCAGTCAGTGTTAAAGCCAGTCTAGTGACACTGACTTAACACGAGTGATAATTATATCTCCAATCAGGTAAATATCAGGGTGGTTAACATGCAGAAAGTAGCTGGTCATATGCTGCTAGCAGATAAATGCCATTGATTTGGGTAAAGAAAGGCCAAGCTGCAGTGGTTTTTCATGTTGAGGAGATTTATAGTTAAGCTTCAGCTGTGCTAGAATAGCCTTTGACCACCCTCTCGGTCAAAATGAAACTCCCTCGGAGGTCGCTGTCACAGCTGTTGCGTGACCCTGAAGCCATGCCAGAAGCCATTTTAGTATTTCAGCTGAAGTCTTGCAGTTTCTTTTCTTTATCGCCTTTTCTTTTTTGTTGACAGGGCTGAAATGACTCAGACATGCCCCTAATGTCTTGGCCAAGATGGGTTTATTTAATTGACTGCACTGGAGATGAACCGAGCAAGATTTCTTTTTAATTACACATTGTTTTAATCATCATGTATCTGGTCTCCAACCCAGGACATGCCTGGGTTGGAGACCAGCGGAAGAAAATGGATGGATGTATCTGTTAGGCAGACATGCACTTGATTTATGAGCCCCACACAAGCTTTATTAGGACTTGGGGCCAGCAAAGATAAGGACCAGAGGCGAGGGACGTGTTTTTTATTTAGCCTCATGCTGTTAAAGGAAATGATTCTTGGCGCTTCATCAGTATAACTCGTGATATAATACACAGGGGCTAGAAGTTTGATATTGCATGGAAAAAGACATCCTGTACACGCAAGGCTTGGTCTCTGTGCTGTTTGAGGTCTGTTTACTTCATCCAAATCATTTTTCATGTAGAAAGCTTCTTTTCTTCTTCTCAATAGCGTGCAGGAGCCATCGCCGCTCGCAGGTTTCGGCTGAGGATGTGCTTTTGCTGGCTTTCAGTGTTGCTCACAAAGAATAAGGGGAGATATGAAGAAAATGAAGCCATGAATAACTAATAAGGAAACATTGCTAATACTGTGCTATGTTTATCTGCGGCACAGAGTTGCATGAAAGATTCAAAGAGGAGTCGGGCAATTAAATAGCACTTAGGTAAACAGCTTTCAATTACATTAAATTGGCTTCACTGGCGGTAAGGCTTTCTTAACTTTACTATGTCCTTTTCTGGCCATTGTACAGCCTGCCATCTGATTATGTCCTGGGTCAATAACGCTACTAAGAGAGATTTTTCAAGGGTGTCAATGAGGCTTGGGCTTGACTTCCACTGTTTTCTAGCCCAGTGACTGGTTACGGCTGAGGGTTCATGCACAGCAGAGTCTGACAGGGTGAGGCAGCCATGTATGGAGGTTTGGAAAAACCTGCTGCAAGCCACCAGGGCTTTCCAGTCCTGACAGATGGCAGCGAGCTGCTCCACAGAAAAAAGCAGAAGGGTGAGGCTGAAGAGTTGGAAGCTGGTGGACATTGGCAAACTCCATCCACCGTTCTTATCTCAGTATCATGATTCAGCATTAATCAGAGGGGGACACATGCCAAAGTCTGTTGACGTGGTATCATTGTCACAATCGTGTGTCTCTTTGTTTCTTCACCTGTGGCCCTATGTTCAGACTAGGTGTTAGGTGAACTGTAAGATGCCAGAGAACCACGTGAGAATTGTATAACGCAGACTGCTGCACAGCGAAACAGCTCGCGCTGGGAGATGTGCCACTGCATTGTGCCGTATCTCCTGTCCTCTCATCCACTCCTTATCACTAAAGCACTTTCATTTTTGGAGGCAGAGAGCATGCATTTTACAATCCAGTCCCTCCACTTCCTGTAAAAGCAAACCTGTAAAGCATGATATGATGTGTAAAATCTGAAAGTAATACATCTAGTGTTTAGCAGTAATAAAACGCAAGATGGGACAACTTCCACTGGATCATCAGTTTTGATTGTGCAAGTGCATTAAAAGCACTTTATGCTCAGCATTCATCTACTTAAGGTTTTCATATTGATATTTTTTTCAGCTAATTTTTTTTCCAGCTGTGTTGTTATTCATTGTAAAGAAACTGCACAAAGAGATCGATAAGAAAACAACTGCTCCAATGCTGTGTTCTTGTAAAAGAAGAGCGGTCTTGTGTGGAGGCAACCATAATACTTTACAGGTGATCTTCATTCCTGGCTGACAATATCAATGTGTCAAGTCTGGCAGATCTCGACAGGCCAGACAATTGGAGGAGTGATGTTGGTGCAAAGTTTGAGACCAGCGACTGCTCTTTAAATGGAATCAGAGAAAACGCCCTGTAAACAGGGCGAGGGGCGATCTCGCCTGATGATTCCCGTGTGACGGAACAGAGCGCAATATCTGAAAACCCGCTTCCATTAAGGCGAGGCCAGCGGGACGTTCTCCGGTGTCATTTCTCAGATGCTTTTGTCAGGTCTGTCACGCAGGCTCCTGTTTAATTGCTGTGCATCACTTTTTGGGGACAGCTCGTTGAGGAAAGAAATCAATGTCCCTCCTGCTGCAGCCCCATGCACAACTCTGAGCGAAGCCGTATTAAGTACAATTAAAAGTTTGGGGCTTTTTTTCTCTGCTAGTGCTGCTTGTAGTCGTTTTTATAATTATAACAGAATAAGAAAAATGCTTCACCCTGGGTTAGTTTTGATCAGTTATGAAGTATAACTCATTCACAGTTCTGTACAGCTGATATGTTTGACAGTAATTCGCTAACCGCATTGTGCTTTTACCCCCCGTATGTTTTCTTGTATGTGTTCTTGTGGCAGGCGAGAGAAAATAAAAATGAGAAGGTTAGAGTGAGTCAAAAAAGACAGATGGACAGAATCAAAGGAAGGAGAGATGAGTTCACAGTAAACAATACTCATTCTATAATTAAGTGACCTGACGGCAATTAGAAGCATTATGTGGGGAAAATTGTTTTTGCGCTTTGACGCGCTGAACCGTGTCTTTGATCCCGCGGTCCTTCTCCACTTATCTATAACTCGCCCCCCTCCTTCAATCCATTCCTCTTTATTCAGTCCAACTAGCACATCATCACCTCACTGCTGGGCTGACAGTTACTAAGGAGGTAACAATGGCTAATGCAAGAAAATGGGAATCAGCTTCGGCGCAGCCTTGGCCTTTGCGTCATCTGGGCTCTGCTCGTGGCAAGCGACATAGTCCTGGCAGTGGGGTGATTAATGTGATAGGTGGAATTTGTCTCATTATGTTGACACCGGCTAATAAATGCCTTGTAAACAGCCAGTCACAGCTGTTAATGCATCATCATAATCCAGGATTAGGAGGTGCCAGGCATGGCCAATAAATGCAATTAGGCACTGACAAAATTAATTCGCCCGTACTCTGACTTTCCCGTGCCCTGTCCATTCTCAGGGAAATTCAAGTGTGTCGTGCGATTCTCCACAGAGGATAAGCGCGCTGGAAATCTCTCCCATTAAATAAAGAATATCGAACTCCATTTGTGGATGCTGCACAAAAAAAGAGAATTTGTAGAATATCAACTCCAAGTAAGATTGAAATGAAAGCAAATATCTCTGCTTTTCTCCTCTAATCTGCTTGGAATCATAGAATTGCGGACGCGAGAGCGCGAGTGTGGAAAGGTAGAGGAAGCAGCACATGTGAATAAATAAAAGCAACAAAAAACAAAGTGTGAAAGTGTCAGAAAGTTGAAACTCATCATGCAAATGTTGCATTTCAATACCTCTCGGAAGGAAGACGAGACAGGTGACTTTTAAATGTGACTGGTCATTAGAGAGGTCACCAAGGCAGCCATTAGCTTCCTGTCACTCATCTCCGTCATGCCTCATCGCTGAAAGTTGCGATGCATTTCTTCACGTTTTCACTCACCCAGCTTATTTTTAGCACCTGGGTGCTTTGGTGCAATGTTTTTTCTAAAGATTTTAAAAGACACACCTCCCCCACCGTCCTCAGCACTGTTCAGCCCGTCTTATTACCAAAGTGATGGTCAATTGAGATGATCAATTTGCATAATGGAGCATTAAATTGGGCCCATCACACCCACCTCTCGGCAGCTTGCTACCATGGAGGACTCACTGAAAATGGCAATTGCTCTTGAACGGGGGACATGTATCCTCCTTGCTGGAGTATCTTTGCAGGCAGAGGCATTTGGCTGGTGTATAAAAGCACCAGCCACTGAATAATGTAGGCTCTTATTCATGAGTAATCTGTTACCAGACTGAAAAGCTCTTGCTAAAGGTGAGTTCAAGAATGAGAGAGAATATTTAAGCTAAAATGTTACAGCTGTATCAAAACTCTGATTTAAATTTGGTACCTTTTATTATAGCTGCTTTGATACGGGACAAAAAGCTCTCATTAAAATTTCCTTTTACATAAATCCGGATTAAATCCTTTTCTTTTTTTTAAAGGAACATTTATATCAGTGTCAAAAATAGTTCCAGCCCCTGTGCCGCGTGTCCACATTAGCTTAACAACAGGCTTAATTCCGCCCAGTGACCAGTGGTCATTTCTCAGACACAGAGCAGATCGTTTTGATTAACACCCACCAAGGAAATTTAAGACCGTTATCACAGGCAGATTAGTTGAGCGTTTTAGAAGCATGTCAGCGCCTAAGGACCTGTGACAAATTGCATCCAAGGAGCTGCTCGGATCTGAGGCCGACAGATTGTGATTGATGTGTATGCTGCGTGAGTGGCAGGGAAGAATGAGATAGAGCCGTCATGGCCTCCCTCGCCACCATGTTGCCTTTGTTTGAGGGGTTTCCTCCAGGGGTTAGCACTGTGCACACAACAATGAGGCAGAAGCTCCTTGGTTTACAGGTTTTGTTAACTGGCCGTTTGTAAGTGCCCATTTGGCACGTTGAGATTTGGTAGCTGGCAGTTAAAGCAAATTTCATGAAACTGAGTGCACCACAAAAATGGACTCTGGTGTTTATGCTCTATCACACACACACCCACACACACTAATTCTTTATCATTTGATACAGGAGTGTATAACACTACATTTATCACATTGGAGAGGGCATCTGGCATATAAGTGATTTACTCGTGTCATGAATGCTAACCGGGAAACTTTAATTCCCATGTGCGAGTGCTACCTTTCTTCCCGCCACAGGCAGCCTGCTGGACCGCTGGCAACCTATCAGCCGTCACTTGACAGATGATTGACATTAAAGAACTGAGGGATTCAGAGGTAGTTGTGGGCAATGATCTGATGTGTTTTTATGAAGCTTTTGACGGATATTTTTGTGACATTGCTGTTGGATGAAAAAAGGCCGTGGAATGTAATTTGGCATTTTGACAAGAGGTTTTCTCAGAGGAACTGACTGAGGACAGGCTATTTACAAATATTTACAAAATAAATCGCTCTCCAAGAGGAGCTTCTTAAAAGATTTTGGGCCCTTTGATTGACTTGTTGTGACCATGACCATGAATAGTGGAGTATTTAAAAAAGTTTAAAATGATAAACCTGACTTGAATAAGTTATAGTCAGTTATTTAGTTATGAAAGAGAGAAGTGCACAGCATGATTCTGTGTGACTCTACATGTGCATGTTCTTGCATGTGGTTGTTTGGACTGTAGGTGTGTATGCAAATGTGCTCTTCAATTCTGCCCATATGTGTCTCTGTGGGTGAGCCGGCAAGCCTGTTTGGATCTGTTTTGTCTATGTGTGTCTCTGTTTAGAGCCGTACGCTGCCTGGTTGGTGGGGGGATTAATTGGTAAGGCTCTGCATGCATGAGTGCGATCTAATTTACTTCCATCAGTTGATACACAATAGTGAAGGTCCCTAAACAGGCAGTGATGAAACACATCTGAAGGTCTTATTCCCATCCAGTTTCTAGTCTGGTTAGAGCAAGTGCAACCTAGTGGCTCCACTCAAGGCTGTCACTGAAACCAGAGCCAAAAACATCCTGATATCTGACTGGAATGTAACACTTTCCTCATTTCATTTTAAATGTCAGGCCCGAAAGACAACATGGTTGAGTATTTGCTCCTCTACGCTCCAGATCCATACCATTAGCATAAATGGGGAATCAATTATTCCAGACCTGATGGAGCTGATTATGCAGGGACAATAAAGGCAGAAAGAAGGAGTCATAATTACAAGATGACCGTGTTGGTATTTCATGGCTGAATCGATAAAAACCCGATAAGAACGGCAGGAAACTTGGGGAAGCTGTCTGACCTGTTTTGCACATCTTTGTGAGCACACCATCCTCGCACTGCACGGCAACATGGACGAACTCAACAGCTCCCCAGCAACTGTTCCCCCACTCACATGCCCTCTCTCAAGGCACAAACGAGACACAGTCATCACGCGTGCACGCTAGAGAAATGTTGACTCCCCAATTTACATCCGATGTCAAACTTAACTGGTGTGTCAGACTCTTCGTGCTGCTGCCCATTTGATGATAATATCCAGCCCAACTCTCTGTGGGCTGAGGAATACAATTCAAATGGCTTTATCTCCTGAGGCAGAGGTGCTGTGATGTGCCAGGCACTTAGCAGCACAGCCCACAAACCGCTAGTGCACAGAAGTAGGGCTTACCACTTCCATGTCATGCCTGTCAGAATGAGAGAGGAGGTAACGGGGAGGCAGATAGAGTGAGGAAAGGAAATATGTGTGAAAGAAAAGGGGGTGGGGGAAAGGGTGCAGCTACAAGTTTTATCTGTAGTGTCACTGCTGAGTAAAAAAAAAAGAAAAAGAAGAAAACCTCACCTCACAAAATTGTCTGCTGGATGCCAGGGGAAATGCCACAGAGGTGGTATTAAAAAACACAAATGACTCCTGCTAAATGTTCACATCTTTTACACAAATGAGGAGCAGAAGCACCCTCCAAGCCATTAACCCTTTCACCAGAACCAGCCCTCATTCCTCATTTCCCATTTATGAATCCAACAGGCCACTAAGCAATTCAAGTAGAATCACACTTGTCCTTCACTTTAAGAGCCCGCTGGAGTTACGGTGGGAAAGAAACACAGGCGAGTCCGCTGAATTACTACCGAGTCATAAAAAAATCAAAAGAGTCCTAAGAAGTTATGACTTGTTTACATAGCTAAAAACAGCATCCTCTTTTGAGGGTGACTTTTAAGGCTTTCTTGTAGTACCAAGATAATAATGTTCACTGTATCGCCGCGAACAAGCAGCACGTATATGTACGGTCCAGTGTGAGCAGGAATCTGTGTGAGATCAGACACCACTTCGTCATTTCTGCACTGCCGTCCCACGGCTTCCTTTGAAGTGCCTGGCTGCAAAGAATAATGAGGATACAAGGTCATTTAGGATGCGCTGAGTACCAGCTACCAGCCCCCACGCACACACTCGCACACAGGAGAGAGAAAGTTCTCTGAAATCACTAAAGAAGATCTAGAGAAATGGTTAGAGTTAGAAGGAGAGAGTAAGACTGAAGAATTCAGGCAGAGATGTGAGTCGAGGAGGTAGTGAGAAGGAGAGCGATAGATGCGGCGCTTGATATTTCAAGAGCTGTGTCTATATTCAAGGTAGTTGAAGGGAGCAGACGGAGTCAAATGAAATGTGAAGCATTGTGACTGGGTGAAAATGCTCAAAGTTCAGGAAAACATGATGATGTGACTGCTTAAGAACTGGCTATCACTGCGAAATAAAATGTGAAAAAGCACGAGCTCGGTTGTTGACGCCAGCGGGACGAATACAAAGCACCGTCTAAGAAAAGCAGTACTTTATTATAAAACTGGTACCGGTTGTGCAAAAACGATGGTGGCATGCTTGTTTTCTTGATGGACATAAGAACGAATATGATCTAATGGTGTACCGTCCAGCTGCTGGAAACCTGAGTTTCCTCCACCACAGCAGCTCCAACCCCAACACTCCTTGTAAATCATGCCACATTGCTGCCACCTTTTGAGACAGCTGGGCACAATTGTCTCTGGCAGATGTCAAGGCATCCTGGCAAAGCAACATAAATCTGGGACATTTGGGGTCGAGAGACAGACAGGACAGCTTCTAAACAAACACCGCCACAAGAGGACACTGTTGATGTACCAGCCTGTGGTCTTGTTTATTAATATTGATGTCCCCACCTTTTTTTTAAATAATTTCAAACTACTTGAATTTAACATAACACGTTTTAGATGAAAAGGTAAGTGGGAATATGTTTTCATCATCACTGCTAAATTGGGTTATTAAATAGTTGAGAGGCCTCTTATTTCATACAGTGTCTGAGAGCGGATCTGTGCGTGGAATATAGTGAGGGGGGCTATATGGCTAGCTATTTCACTCTCTAATAACCTCTGTTGAAATGAGAGTTTTGGGGATTGAGATAACAAACGATTATCATTCTGCGTCATTGTGATAAGCACGCAAAGAAAACTACTGAGAGACACAGGGCATTGCCAATTATGAATATGAAAACCTATTCATTGAGCCAAGCCTCATTCTTTTCAGACTGTAACAGCCCGACACAATAGATATCCTCTACTGATTCCCAAATGACTTCCTGTCATGTTGATACAGATACAGGTTTCGCTGAAGTCCATGGGTGTGGTAAATTATAAATATGGATGTCTAATCACTGAGCACAAACTATCGGTGCATTATTCTCTCGCTCCCATAAATATCCAGCCACATTCATGCTCATACATGCAGCAAGCATGCCCGTGAGGGGGTATAATTATAAATGAAGGCACTAAAAGAAAGCCCGGACTGCTTCCTCGCTCTGAAAGTGTTGTGTAATATACGCACGCGCTGTCTCTCAGTATTGCAGTCAAACAGATGTCAGTATGGTGTATTTTACATGCCATTATACAAGCAATGAGCATATATTTCCATAAATATCCTATCATACTAATATAAAACGAGCTTTAGTGCACATGACTGCGATAGTTTATCAGTTTGGATGCTCAAATGCCGCGTTTCCTCCCAGCAGACCCATTTAACCCACTCTTTATGTACATGCACTCATGGGTTTATTGGAAATTCTGTGGGCAGGTGAAGTATCAGTTTATCAGCTCTTTTCTTCTTTATTTCTTGTTCATGCTCAGACACAAACAGCTTTGTGAGAGGGTTCGAAACCGCCGGGTCCTTGAACTGTTTATGAATCAGATAAAACATTTGGCATGCTCACTATAAATAAGTGCACGCTGTTTCAGCAGTGATGTACAATGAAAGAAAACTCTTTTTCACAGTTCGTATTCCAGAGGTCCGTGCCTTTACTGTTTGTGATTCACATGCATCCCTCAAGCAGCATACACCGATCAGTCTGCGATTTAGAAATTTCACTGACCCGTTCGAGTTAAAGCTGTGAAGCCAAGAAGTCCTGACCAAGCAAAAGTATCTGAGTGCAGGGGATGTCCTCATAGCTGTATTATAATACCAATTTGCTTACCACTAATCCATTAGAAACACTGTAATTTCTCCAAGCTTTAATGCCAATCCTGAAATTAAATATCAGGATTCAGCTGATATCTGCTGCTGCAGCCGCCCAGCTAAAATAGGAGTGTGTGTTACGCTCTTGCTTTCTGACCTCTGTATGTTTCTCCATATGCCTCCTATCCACTTTCCACCTGGGTTCAAGGCTTCTCCTCTCCATCACAGAGCAGGCTCCTGTGATTGCATGCTGAATGTGTCAGTGTATGTGTGTGTGTGTGTACTGGCATTACTTATGTTGTGGGGACATTTCTGTTGAGGGAAATAAAAAAAGCCCCTGATGACTTCTTATAATAATAATAATAATAATAATAATAATAATAATAATAATAATAATAATAATAATAATAATAATAATAATAATAATAATAATAATAATAATTAAAAAAAACAAATAAATGAGATTTTAAGGTGAAAAGTTTGTTTAAGGTTCGGGTGAAGGTTATAGTGATTATCAAAGAAAGTGTAAATCACTGTAATGTCCCCTGAAGTGATGGAAACACAGCTGTGTGTTTGCTGAAGTGTTTGTGTATGCACAGCTGTCAGGGCGGTGGAGCACAAATCGTGGTATATCTGGATGGGTGTTGATTTTTAAAAGCTTTTGGAAGGCCGATTCATGACAGGGATATTTTTAAGCTCAAGATGCTGCTGCTTGTGTTACACATTCATTTACTTGTTTCCTTTCCTTTATTAGTCTGTGTGCAAGAAGAAATACACAATTAGCACGATGCCATCTGAGCTGGTTACAGGCAGAATGAAGACCTTGTGGTGTTTTGTTGAAAGAATATAACTCCTGCTTTTATTTAGACATTCCTTGGAGTCTGATAGTAATGTACATGTAAAGATTCTCTGAAAGTTCACTGGGATTAGGCACAAATAGTCTAAGTGGTGCGTCCCTGTCCACTAGTTCAAGATTCCTTGTGTCAGTGGTTCCTAAACTCCACATCTGGGGGCTCCTTAAACAAACTGGACACTTCTTCAAGCCAACCAGATGCTTTTCAGTTCCTGAATGAATAAACTGAGAAGGAATAAATGTATTTATTTTCCTTGAAATATTTACAACTTTAGTCAACAATAAAGTGATGTAATTATCACAGTTAAACTTAAAAAACAACAACATGTTTCAGGGTTAAAAAGTAAGCAGAATGAAATTGGAAAGTTAAAAACTTTTACTGTCAACACACTGCAAAAAATACAGATGCAGCATTCTGGGTATTAATCACTGGTTAGTGGAGAGCTGTTTTGAAGTATGGAGTGTAACATTGTGGCTGTTGCCTCCTCACTTTTAGGACCGGTGAGCTTTTGTTACAGACCCTTGAAAATTCACAAGAATCGGTACTTGCTCTGCAGTATTGGTATGTGTTATGTTTCTGAGCCTCCTCGACTCCTCTGTGGATCATCATTTTCTTTAGTTAACCTAAACCTTTCTTTCTTAATGCAATTTTGATGCACTGTGAACTGGGTCAGCGAATGGGTTCCTAATGTTTTTAAGATGATGTGGTTACTTTCAGTAAAAGGTAGTTGACATTTCATCTTGCATAGCAGCAGTTGTGATAAAACCCACTTTAATAAGTGGGCTGTTCAGTGGGCTGTGGTGTGTACATTTTGCTTTAAGCCTGTCTTTTGCTAGTTCCAAAATTCATTAACAATATATCATGCTTTTTTTTTTTCTTTTTTTTTTTTTGCCTGTCCCGTTTGGCTCTTTTACCATCAGAATTATTGTCTAAAGGCGAAGAAAGATGCCCAACTGATTTTCTTTACCAAATTGACCATCCCAGCTTTGCCGTAATGGTCCATTTGATTCACCTTTTATTATTTATTTTATTTTCACTTGCTGAATACGGGACAGACTTGACTGGGGGAAAGAAAAGGGAGAAAGAAGGAGGGAAAGAAAAACAGTTGAGAAGAGGGACGGGGGAGAAGGGCAAAAACAAAAACCAACAGAATAAGCAGAAAAAAAAATACATATATCGATCACCTGGATCACCTGTTGAGAAAGAAAAAAGAAAACAAGCAGAAGAAAACGAGAGTAATAGAATAAACAACATCACAATGATCTATGGGAATATAACAGTAAATACTAAATATTAAACATTATTGTGCAGCACGTAAGATCGACAGCGCACAGTGTGCTTTGAGGTAGGAGCCAAAAAGGGTGTAGTTGGTGTGTGTGAGCACCCGTGTGTACACCTGTGAGCATGAACGCGCTTGTTTTTTTTAAAAGGTTCCTTCATGTAATGATCTGCTAGAGGGTGTGGGGGGCCACTGCCCCGTCCTCCAGGGCATGAAGCAGGTATGGAGGAGATCAAAACTCCAGACATCCAGAGGCCCCCAGAACACAAGAGACCAAGGAAGACCAACAGAGGGGCAGCCGTGCCACTGTCCCAGAAAGAGCTGAGGAGAGTCCCAGATGAGGGGTCATTCAGCAGCCACGGAGCAGAAGCCAGGGGGGGTTGCAGTGATGTGCCCGTGAGCTCCACCAGCAGCCAGCTGTGCCTGAGTGACCGAGCCCCAGGCCGAGAGGCCGGGGGCACCCCACCTCCGAAGTGGCCCGGGCGAGCCCCAGGCTCCAGGCCCCGATAAGCAGCCACCAAGGAGTGAGCCTGTGGGTACCTGGACGCCCATCCCCGGACACAAAGAACCACCAACGCACCGATGTCTGAGGGAGTCCGCCCCCGGCAGGGGAAGTGGTGGGGGGAGATAGGCCTCCAAACCTTGGAGGGCCTGAGATGTCCCCAGAGAGGTGGCGTCTGATACCCAACCTGACATATAGACACAGACATACAGGCACACACAAATACAAACATCCATTCCCACCCTCATGCTCTCATATGCACTTACTCCACACTCAACCAACGTGGAGACAGACATAAAGAGACACTGTACACACAATCACACTCCCCAAGCGTACTCTACGAACTCGGTCTAGGTACCCTTGCCCCTGGAGGGGGGAACTGCACCCAGACCCAGGTGGTGCTACCCTTTTCCCTGCGGTGCAGACCGCCCCGACTCCGCAGCAGCAGGGAGGCCCCACATTCCGGACCCCAGTCGGACGGCCAACTCCTCCTCCTAGCCCCCCGCTCCAGCAGGCCGCAGAGAACGAGGGTTATATATATATCATGCTAACCAAGCCAGCTAGTCAGCGCTAACATTAGCTTACAACGCCGAGAGATTCCTTCCTCTTCTCCAACATTGTTTAAAAACCAACACCTTTGGGTGTCAGAGTTTCTGGTAATGCATAGAACTTGATAAACTATACAAAAATTAAATTATTAAAAAAAAACAGAGAGCCCCTACTAACTAACCTACATGCTAACCTAAGCTAACCTACATGAAATTTGACGTTGGCTAGCGAAACTAGAAAAAGAGTCATTTATGCTGTAAAGCTGGGCATTTTTTTTTCAACTCCTTTTTGGCTGTACAGTGGCTTAAGAGTTAGCGCTTGACAGTAACAGGAATCTGAATGTCCTGCCGGTGAGGGTTTTGAGACCTTTGGTGTCTCCTATCACAATAAATATGCTAGGTGTCGTAGGTAGAGTTGTCGAGGACACTGAAAAGAGATTATGAAGCTCCCAAATTTCACTTCCTAATTAGAAAAGGTATAAAAAATAGTTGGGGAGGCTACCTGGCTGTTTCACATAGCAATTTTATGTGAGCTCTATTGGGAACTGGGCTTCTACTTTATTTAGGTTGAGTTTGGGCAGTTTTCCCTTGTAAGTCAGAGGCTAATGATAGAGGGTGCTGAAAGCTGCAGCCTAGAAGATAAATGTAAATCCTATTCAAGCTAATTGTGATATTGAGCTAGACAAATAAAATTGAATTGACATGACTTAATTTGGGACAGTTTATTGAATAAAGTTTGTAATTCTTTGTCTGTGTGAGTTTTGGCAGGTTTAGCAGTCTGCGACTCCTGCAGCTGATAATTAACATCCCCACCACAATCATATCAGCAGTGGACAATGCTGGCAGTTTTTGGAATTTTCTGCTGCTCAGTAAGTTCTCCACACAAAATATTGCTTAAATCCCAAATATTGTGTTAAATTGTATTGTATTGTCCCGTTTATTTACCTGATTTTGCAGAATAATTGAATGCGAATGCAGTGTGTGTGTGTGTGTGTTTCTCTCTGCCTCTTCCTTTTGTGTGCACAATTTTAAGAGCTTGTGTGTCTGTGTGTGTGCATGTGTGCATTAGCAACTGACATAGCTGTCAGCTTGGCTGGTGCCCAGGAAGCCACATCCAAATATTCACAGCTGTTGGGCCAATCCTCTGTGGCAATCCTGACACACTTTTGTTTTGAAATACACGCTAACAATTAATTCTGATTCCATTATGGAGTAACTCCAAATCATGTTGGTTATACGGGGGAAGAGCAGGAAACGATGAACGTTAGAGTCTCATTACAATGCCTTTGATGAGTTCATCACATCAGGGTTGGCTAATGAGTTTGAAAGGCGAGTGTCTGCTTTGCTCAGGGCTTGCTGACAGCAACAAAAGCCTGTGAGCCCTCTGTGGTGATGCCTTAGTTGTGGAGTAGCCTTGTCAGGATTTGACAGTTCTGCACAATAGAAAAACTATGCGAAATGCTCTCTTTGTTACGAGCTAATCAGCATGAAAGCGATCAATGATTTATTTGAAATGATTTCCACTAGTCAGTTGATTCATCGTCTTTTTTGTGCTTTGTGTGCATCTGGTTTTAGGGTATTTGTGATATTATCTGAATCTATGAGTCCCTTCATCTGTGCCACCTGCTCTTGCTATTAGGGTCTGCATCAATCCAACTTCTTCAGTCCAGATACAGATATCTTGGCTTTAGGGCTTTGGGTAATGGCTCATATGAGTACTGAACCAACTAGTGTTACATAAACAACCTCTATTCATCACACAGTGAGGAAGAAAGTCTGAAATCCTTTGTCTACATAAAGCTCAGCAAAACTGAAAAACAAAATGCAAGAAAATGGTGAATGTCCAGTTGCTAAAATTGCATCCATTATAATAAACAATGTCAGTCTTTTTCACTGCATGCATCTACCTCCATACAGAGCGAAACAGAAAAGAAACAACTGCAAGTGTAATAAAAGCTTTTACGGTCCCATTTGGTCAGTGGTTGCTTTTCATCGACAGCTACAAACAAACCAAACTTATCGGTACAATCAGATGACACAGTAGGGCTGTGCGATATGAATGAAATCTCATGTCCCAATATAAGACATCTATCGTCCGATAACGATATAAATCACAAAAATGTAACATTTTCTGTAAATTCTGTGAATCTCGGGCAGCTCGACTTGTGTGAAGTGTTTCCAGCTGGGCGTCATGTAGCTGGAGTCGAGTGTTTTAACCGATGCATGAAACTATACATTTTTAGACATAAGTTGCAACGGCCGCCGTTTCCTGTATTTATTACACGGCGTGCTGCGGGGAAAAGCCTGTTCTAACGTTTGAGTCTAAGGTTTATTTTTAGCACCTTGCGGCTCTTTTTCACTTCTCATCCGTAAATAATCTGCTCTTTCACGTGATTCGGTTTATTTTGAAAAGTCTCAACAGGATCTTGAGCTTTATTGTGAAAGGTTTATGTGAAACATAAACAAGCGGACACGCGATGGTGTTACCGTCGTTGTTGCTAACGACCAAGGTTATTATCGTTAACGAAAACTAACGAAATAACGAAAACTAGAAGTGAAAAAACATTTTCGTTAACGGAAATAAAAATAAAAACAAAAAAAGGAAAACTAACTAAAACTGGAATGAGTGTTCACAAAACTAACTAAAATTAACTGAATTTATAGCAAAAATGTGTTTAGTTTTCATTGATGTGTGCGTGTCATACAAGAGTCAAGGGTGAAAATGAAGTTTAGTTTCCAGATTTTTTTCTTGCTGTGTCTCATTATGCCAGCAGGTGGCAGCACGTTAGTCGAGTCGTCTGTGTCGCTGCTCCGTCCACACGCAGAATCATGTCAGGAAAAGTCGGGAGCCAGAGTCCAATTTGGGATTACTTTGAATATGACTGTGTTTTGGATAAAGCAAGTGTCCTGTAGTGGAAACAGACAAATTATGAGGGACATTTCTAAAGGGAAAAAAATCCCACAAACCTTAAAGTGCACTTGAAAAGCTCACACAAGATGGCTAACCTAGCTTAGCTTGAGAAGGTAAGGGAGCACACTCAACCCTCATCCCCAGAAAACAGAAGCTAACCCCAGGCAAGGCAGCGTGATGCATCCCGAGACAACAGGACGGGGATATCTACACAACTGTGTGAGTCAATTACCTTCAAAAAGTTTATCAATTCACTTGAACCAAAATTACGAACACCCGGTGCAGCGAGAGTTAATAGTCTCATTGGGGCCAAGATATACATTTTATAGTTGCCTGGTATCAATGGTTGTTCATCTGCCTTTATTTATTTATTTAAAGAACCCATAGGTGGGAATGTGAGTTGTCTGTCTCTGCGTGTTAGCCCTGCGACAGACAGGCGACCTGTCCAGGGTGCAGTATGGTAGCTGGAATAGCAACATACCCAAGGATGAGCAGAAGAGAATGACTGATATGATGAAACTGGGATTTTGTTACACTTAATTATTGCAAACACAACTAAAACTATAACTGAAACTAATCAAAACTAAACTGAAACTAAGGATTTTCAAAAAAATAAAAACTAAACTAAACTAGCAAACAATTGGTAAAAACTAATTAAAACTGATATAAAATTGAAAATCTGAAGTCAAAACTAAATAAAAATAAAAACTAATGAAAATTGCAAAACTATTAAAACCCTGCTAACGACAATGCATAAAAAAGGGTCCGTCAGTAGTGTGGTTATATTAAATATAAGAGAAAGAGAGAAAGAAGAAATGAATATAGCCACTACAGTGACCATCAAAAGAATGAAAAAATATTGCTGTAAACAGTTTATTTTGCGACACCACGAAACAAACGATAGCGTAAAATGAAACGATAGACGTTTTTATATCGTCATCCGATATATATTGTTATATCAACAGCCCTATGACACACTGCACTTAGAAAAACACAGGACTGAGTGGCTGCAGTTGCAGACATTTGATTAAGCCGTTTAAGTCAGTCTGTTTCTCTTTGGAGTTGTCCACACTTCAGTGCATTAAGAAACATGCGTGATATTGGTCTTGAAATACTGTCCTCCACACTTGTATCCATATATTGTAATTTATCATCCCCTTTCCTGACTCACTGTAACAGTGGCATTCGGTGGCTTTTTACAGAAAAACAGGCAACGTCAATGACCCCAAGTCTTCGTAATGAGTAATTCAGCTGTTTAACACAGCAACGGGATACGTTGCCATACCATTTCATCATTTTCTGCTGCCTGATTTTCCCTGCCTGACAGTGTCTCTCCTGCATCTTACACTCTGTCTTCACCTTTCTGCACTCACTCCTTCTTGTTGCTGTTATTTTTTAAATATATTATACAGAAAAATAAATCCTTATTATAAATATTATTTATAATAAGGATATCACATCTGGATAAAACTAAGCATATCCTGTCAGTCAGTATGATTTCTCATATGTGCAAAAATGGTGCACACGTGTACCTTTATGTGTCTCCCAGGATGGCAGGATATAAGGTATGTTTGTTTTTTTTATAATTCAAGTATTTATTAGATTTTGCATTTTATAACAGCAAATACAAAGATGCAGCAACCAAAAGCAAGAAGCAAACAAAACAAAACAAAACAAAACAAAACAAAACAAAACAAAAACAGTGAGGTTTTAACATCTGTTGTATTAAACTCAAATGTCCAAGTCAGGTAGACATGTAGGTGCAAAAATTGTCCCACTGTTCCACCGCAGCCTCCGTCACATGATGTAACTTTCCCAACATCTTTTCACACGCAACATTCCCAATCATTCTTTCTTTCCACATTTTAAGCGTTGGAGTATGGGAGTCCTTCCAGTGTTCCAAAATGACATGGGCACATGTTACCAATGCAGTACTTAACACTCTAAACTGGTGTTTATTTAATTGCGGCACCTCTCCTTTGTCTCCTAGTAGACATCATTTAGGTGATCTGGGTAGGTTACAAGTGTCCACCCCTGCAAATAATTCAGTACAGTGTTCCAAACTGGAAAAAGGCATGTTGTAACTGCAAACTCTTTTGAATCCCTAGGCAGTTTCATATGTCGGGACCTGCACCTGCAAATCTATCTACGCATAGCTGTTCAAGCACAGGTATAATTGCTTGCAACAGTGTTAGCCACATACACAGATTAGATCACAGGCTGTATGTAGAGTCACTGCAGATTAGTGTAATTCAGGCTTTAGTGATCCTGCTAACAGACATTTGCGCATGTGTGTAACAGCACGGGGATAGCAAATGCGCAGTTAGCTGGCACACTGGTCTCCACTACTCTCTCACCAATACACAAAGGTTTATCCATCACCAACCTTGTCCAGCAAGACAACGTCAGCCATGTCCACAGTGACAACAGAAGCTAGCTTTCCGAGACAAAAGTCCTCTGTGGCCACACGATGGCAGCAGTTTACAGGAAGGATGCAAACAGGCACATACGCTAGTCTGAGATGAAAGAAGAGATTGCTTTCACTCTGATATGTTTTAATTAATTTCAGTTTTTAGATTTCAGGGACAAGCTCTGCTCCCCCTGTTTGTATGGGCTGAATACTCAATGACTATAGATTGTTTTATTTTCTTTGCTTGTCTGAAATATGTTGAGAGTATCTGTTATGAAGGTGGTGTGGGCACTTTAAAACATTTCAAGTTGGCCACTTAATTGCAGTGTATTATGTAAACAATGTCCCGTATATTAAGCTGTGCATTGTACTGAATTACTGGCCTTTTAACTTTACTTGCTTACAGTAAGTTTTCTGTACTGTTTCTTGTAATGAACTTTTTGTATGTACAGTTCTGCTGCAGAGCTTAATGACTTCTGGGGCCGTTAATGTTTAACATCAAATTTAAATGGTCTAAACTTATAAAGAACATTTTAACTTCTCTGATGGTAAAATGGTGGAAAAGTCCCTCTGGGCTGAGTGAAAGAGGCTTCTGCAAATGACTCAAAGTATGAGGGGATCTAATGAGTGATGTGAAGGCGGAGCATAAGTTGGACTAGCAGATTGGTGTGTTAGTGTGGCATCAGCGGTAATGTGGGCATTGTATTGAACTGTTGTGGTGAAGAGAGAGCTGAGCTGAAAGGAATAGTTTACCAGACCATTTACATTCCAGCCCTCAGCTATGGCTATGAGAACTGGGTAATGACTGAAGAGTAAGTCCACGAATGCAAGCGTGTGAAATGAGTTTCCCACATAGGGCGTCTGGGCTCAGCCTCAGAGATAGGATGAGAAGCTTAGACACCCAGAGAGATCTTGGAGTAGAGCTGCTGCGTTTTTGTGTTGAAAGGAGCCTGTTGAGGTGGTTTGGGCGTCTGGTTAGGATGCCTTTTGGGCATGTCCCCTTGGAGATTTTTCATGCATGCCAAAGAGAGATTATATATCTCATCTGGATTGGGAACGCCTCTGAACCCCCAGGAGAAACTGGAAAGTGTTGCAGGGGAGAAGGACATCTGGAATATTTTGTTTAACCTGCTGCCACCATCACCTGACCTTGAATAAGCAGAAGACGGAGGGATGGATGGATTTAACCTTAACTACAAAACACTTAACAGTGTGTTCATCGTCTCATGTTCACACACAAACAGACAAACCATTGGCAGCAACGCAGGGATGAAAGGTGGGCACATGTCATCTAGACCATCTTGCCCAGTGCCCAGTAGATTGAACTGCCAGCTCGTGCTATGCAGAGATATCAGTTGTTGTGGCAATGCAATGTGGTATCCAGGCCTTTTATAGCTAAGAATAATGTTTTTGTTTAACCGGCAAACAGGTCACCACGACTGAGACTCCTGTCAAGATTAAAAGTGCAAGGTTAATAGTGTGTGCAAATACTTTTACCTTTCTATTAAAAAGGCTTTTTTATATTCACATATTCTGACTTTATTTATTTTGAAGTCATATAAAACAAGATATATTAAATAAAATTAATTTAAAATTAAGTAGCGCTTCCTCACCGTGACACAGTTTATTATGTTCATGTGACCTTGCGCTATATTAATTGTCTAAATATTTCTGCACTCACAATGAAGAGCTTGTTCTAACTCACCAGCTTACATTTTAGATAATTTTTCAGAGGCAGTCAGAGTCAACTTATTGTATTTACAGTGTATAGCAAGCAATCCCCATGGAAATAATCTAGGATTAGCCTGTCTATGCTTATCCCCCCCACACATCTCTGAAATGGATTTCCCCCAAGACATTAACAAGCACATGGCCTCAGACTGCACAGACTGCAGCTCCTGTCATCTGTGATGCCATTTTTGTCCATATGTGAGAGGGAGCTCTCGGAGGACTGGTTTTTGCCAGTGTGGTCCCTGATGATTTTTCTGTCTTTCATGACCAAAGGCATGGGGCAGTGGCACTGTGCCAGTCACAATGGCATGTCATTATGCCCATGTTTGAGACCTCAGAGAGTTGTCTGCCAAAAGGGCACACACAGTGAGTAGTGGGTGTCTTAATCACAATGCCTAAACTCAAATTCATCTTCTGGCAGCCTCCTTCAGACACTGGACCACGGCAGAGTCAGTACCTCTGTTGCTAGGCAGGGCTCAGGGAGTGTTTAACACTTTAATTGCATGCACTATATGTCTAAAAACACTCAAAAAAAATCTCTTTGCATTTTTTTAGTCAAAGACAAAGGTATCATACTTATCAAAAGTCATGCAGGATTCATGATAGCAATTGCTGTCTCCAAAATCCCAAACTAGAAACCAGACTTAATAGCTGTACAATACAACATGTGTTCATAACAATACAGAGAGAATAGCAGAGAGTAGAGAATTAAAGTGGGGCAATAATAGGGTATTAAAATGGAGAAGTTAGTGAGGAATACACATAATGCACAATTTTGATTAAGCAGAGTGGAATAATGGGATGTTAAGTGTGAGGCTGCCATTGCTTAAGGGATCCTGCACCTCACACAGGCTAGGATTTACATGAAAAAATGCTGCAGTACCACTCTGAGCAGTGCGAAAATCACTTTTAATATGCTGCAGTTCACACAAATTTGAGGGCTTTTAATAATCCTGCAAGTGTTCGCAATGTTTTCAATTGGTCACCCTTAAAAAGACCAGTAGTTCTTCAATTAGACTGATGGGTGAAACCGGCAGATTTCATATCCTAATATACACCTGTGAATGCGAAAACAGATCTGTATCTATCTAAAATGAAAATTGTCTCTTCAAAGTGTTCTCTTTGGAAGTCCCAACCTTTCCAAGTGGCATGATGAGTATAAACAGACGGGCTGACTGGTGCTGCTGCCCCTTGAATGACAAGTCAGAGTCAAGTGACCGGTGGGAACAGATGGATCGGGTTTAGAGGGGGCCCTGGTGAACTCCGACAGTGTTGCTGTCCCTCGCAGTGTTATGTTGTCCTGGCAGTCATGCGGAGTTTGTTCAGTGTGCGTCATCGGTTCCATGTGGCTCAAAAGGGTGCAGATGTCGAGTCCATCAGATTCCCTACAGTATTAAATGTCTGGCCTGTACTGGCTCCATCTGAATTATTGGTTTTGTCTTCTGCCTCTCACGAACTGTTTGTGGTGGGCCTTTGGGTACCAGACTCTCTGCCTGACATAGATGAGCTCTGGAGACTGTCCTAGGTAGTGGTTGATGTCGGGAAGCCACAGGCCATCAATGAACAGGAGCCTTTGCTCCTACTTCCTTCCTTCTCTGGTCTCCTTTTTCCCTCCTTCCCTCCCTCTCTCCCGTACGCTCCTCCCTCCAGGACTCCCAGGCACACTGCACCTGTCCCTGTACCAAAAATACCGAGGGATGTCAGCAACCCTGCAATCTGTCACCTCTAGGGCCTCACTGACATTTTTAATCATAGAGCGATAGGATCACAGGTATAGACGATATTTACCCCTTTAGCAAACACACTCCCTTACTCAAGGCTTACCTAGGAGAATGATTTGTGAGGATCATTGTTATGGGAGTGGTACACAGTGGTTTTGGAGAGAGGTAACAAAAACAGAAGCTGTGTTTCCATCTGAAAGCTTTTTGTCTCTGCACGGTCCATGGGGTAGACACAGCTTTGTGGTTACTCAGACAGAAATACATCAAAGGCTACATGTGACAAAGTCCAATTATTGGAGTGTCAGGATTAAAAGCTAGTATGTAAAACACACTTCGCACTCTCCCCCCTTTCATGCTTTCTTAGTCTCACACCAAGGGGGATAATGATTTCTTCACAGCAAAAGAGAGAGGTTGTTAATGGCTGATGCTGTGAAAGTAATACACAAACATATTGGTACATTTAATGGAGTTCGTAGATTTTATACTTGATCAAGCGCCAACATTGTTCATGCAAGTACAAATGAGTGTAGGAGGGATGATGAGAAATATTTTCCTACCGAACATACTGTATCTACCTGTGCCAAAAAGTTTGTTACAACCCATTGGCAGTTTTTGAGAATGTGTGCTGACAGCAACTTTCCTTGGCCTCGCTATAAAACATTTCTTTTGTATCATGGGAAGCGGCAGCCTCGGGAAAAATAACAAAGAATCTCTTGAGTTGGGTACTCTAAATAAATCCCAAATGGAAAAGGCATCCTGTTTTTTCTTTATTTTTACCTTTGCAATGCTAATGGTTAATTAATGCAAGAATGAACAGGCGAAAATGTCCTATAAAGTCACTGTCAGAGCCCCGCAGAGAGAATGCTCATGCACAGGCAGATGTTACCCTTAGGCGACTCATCTACAGAGAGATTTTTCTTGCCTTACCTATCTTATGGACAATAGGAGGAAAAATTATAAAATCATCTTTGTGAGAGGAACAGTGTGCACCTTCATTAGTGCTGCTGTGGGCTGTCGAGGCAGACAGGTGAACAGGGCAAGTAATCAAATGAGAGAAGTTCAAAAATCCACCAACCCCACCAGAGAGATAAGCTGTGCTCCTCAGTCTCAGCTGCTGTATAATTAAGGGTTATGGAGTGTCTCTCATCTCACAATTTTCTATTGCTCTTTGTCAGAGGCAGCCTATATAGTCTGTTGTGGCTATGTCCCATATCTCAGATAAAAAAACCCGCCTGGCTAAGAGAATGGCTGCCATCCCTTCTATGGCTGAATAATGGTGTGATGCCCTTGCAGTGCAGCCCCTTGGGGATTATGTTTCAACAGTAACCTGCCAGAGTAAAGGTTGTGGCAGTAATTAAAACCAAATATTTAAGAGCTGGCCAGCAGTCCGGCACTGAATTTTTCAGATGAACGTGGGCCAACCCAAAGACCTTGTTGCCTGCCCAGGGCTCCATGTGCCATACAGTGAAAGTCAAACAGATTGAGTCAGCTCAATTGCTGGCTAACTCACTCAGCTGTAAGGCTGCAAGCCTGTTGGGACCTCTTGTTACAGAGCTGGATTCTTTCTCTCAGTGTTTACTAGGAGAGAAATGGAATGCACTTCTGACAGCTCTGAGCACTGGGCATGTTCACTCTGCTGACTTAAAAACATTTTAAACAGCAAAAGAGTGTCGTGCTTCAAACAGGTTCTTCCCAACAACTGCTGGCAGTAAGTGCTTCTCATGTTGCGCCTGCCCAAGGCTAATGCATTCATACATTTCACATACTTTGTGATACATTTGGTGATGTAAAGAGTGCTTTCGGTTGGCATTCCAGATTTATTTACAGTAGAAGAAACAACGTTATATCCTGAAGTCTTACATGACTTCCTTGATCTGCATTTGTACTAATGCCACATATTTAGGCTACACTTTACATCACTGAGGGCAGTAATGGAAACATAATGCACTGCAATTACTAATGAGGTACAGTGTTATTGTGTCAGGACAAGCAAGGCAAGCAGTGCTTGTCCAGTGAAATCTAAAAATAAAGATCGATTGAAACAAAGGTAAAGATAAAATCAATCTCCTGCCTTGCATTAAACAATGAGGATAATCTGATATCGTCGTGTTGGTGTTGTTCCAGGAACAACATTGCAAGTGACCAATCACATTGTTCTGACGTTATTCTTTGGCGCGCCAAACCATTCGTGCATTTATGAAATTCCAATGTTGCAAGGACAATATCAATTCTGCTTAGCATTTATTAAAGGGTCAGGGTCCGTTGATCGGCGGACAAAGGCGGTTTCTCGCAGCTTAAGTACAGTTTTTTGTTTTATGGCGGTTTTTCCCGAAGTCGCAAAAGTATGACGTCACAACATTCTGATTGGTCACTTGCAATGTTGATCCTGGAACAACATTTACTATGTTGATCTGGGAACAACACCAACATGACAATATCAGATCGTGCAAACAATGATATGAAGCTTCTCACCTGTTTGCGTCTATCCTTTAAATTACTGCCATCTTGTGGCCAAAGTTGGCTATCGTCTCTGGAAACAGGTTTTTCTCTGCTTGACCGTGAGCTGCCTTTCAATTTAATTAGCCCGTCCACATGCTCTTGACATAGGTTGGAGCTGGACAAGGTGTGAGGCCAGCAGCTTTTTTCTGGTTGTGCTTAAACCTCCAGTCTTTGACAAGAGACTGATGGGAGACTGAAACAAAACAAACTGGCTCTGCTTTCGCTGCTCTGAGATCAGATAATGACTGCATGTTGTATATAAACAGAGCTAGCATTAGCAAGTAAATGAGCACGCTGCGATTATTTTTATCCTACTGGATACTTTTAATTTTACTAATTGCCGTGGCCAAAATGTTGTATGATGTAGAGGCATTAGAGTGCATGGTAAATGGTAAATTTGTATAGCGCTTTACTTTGTCCTATGGACCCCAAAGCGCTTTACACTATACACAATCATCCACCCATTCACACACACATTCACACACTGGTGATGGCAGCTACATTGTAGCCACAGCCACCCTGGGGCGCACTGACAGAGGCGAGGCTGCCGGACACTGGCGCCACCGGGCCCTCTGACCACCACCAGTAGGCAACAGAGCTGGGGCTCGAACCGGCAACCTTCCGATTACAAGACAAACGCCCAACTCTTGAGGTACGATCGTGCAGCGTGAAGAAGACTTAATATCCTTTATAAAAGCCTTGATGATGATGAAGTTGAGTAGGTGCAACTTAGATAGTCTGGTGTTGTTACTTTAACTAAAGGAATGGTTCTAAAATAAATTCCTCCAGCACTTGTCATTGTTAGCTAATGTTAATTATTTAGAGGTTAATGATAAAATAATAAGAATTTACCACTCTTCAGCCAGAAAGAACTGCAGAAAGGTGGAGATGTACAGGGAGATGCAGCAGGCTGTCAGCATGCACAAAAGAAGACACGTAGCAAAAAAAATAAGGTATATTTTAACCTTCTCCAGTTTGTCTTCTTACACAGTGAATGGAGATTACGGAGGTGGTCTTTGTCTTTGCTTGCCTTTTGCATGGCACTTCATTATGGTGATATAATATAATGTATAGCTGACTAAGTGGCGACAACAATAGTATTTATTGTTTAGTTGGTATAATTTTCAGGTTTTAGCCTGGTAGTTGTTTGTACACTAGATATGAAACATGACAAAAGTAGGTATGTAAAGAATTAAAAAGAGAGTCAGAGAGAGAAGTTTAAACTCTTCTTATTGTCTCACCTCCACAGCTGGGAAACCGTTGGTCTAAATGTCAGATTGACAATTACAGAAAGTTACAGAAATGGTCAGACACAGCTCCCTCAGTTCTAATGCTGAAAGAAGGAGCTGCGAGTGGGTGTTTCAGACGATGTCTTACCACCCAACAAGCACTGCATAGACTATACCGACATTTTAACAGGCTGGCTGGAATTCAAAACATATGGTTGCATCACTGCATCGGTTGTTTCATTACCAACTCAGATAGTTTTAATGGATTTTCTGCATTGCGTGCCTTAAGCAAACGCTGAAAAATTATTTCTTACATACAAATGCAAATTTAAAACTGTAAGTAAGCACTGATCAAATGTCATCTAGTCCTTTTTGAAGCAAGTTGGTCTTTTGATTCACTCACCTCACTGTCTAAAAACCAAAATCACAGACCACTGCCAATTCCTCCCTGGCAGCCGTCTCCTGGAGGCAGTTAGTAGGCTGGCAGGAACCTTCCTTTGAGTATATCACAATTTCTCTACTATTTCTACAAGATGCTCCCCCTCAGGCCAAAAACCTAAAACTTCAGAAACTCAAAAATATTTCTTTCAGTCATTTATATCTTCTGCGTTTACACTTCACACATACAAATGGAAAGATGCAGTACAGCCAGGTAAGGCAAAAATGTCATTCATTTTTTAAAGCAAACCATTTGTTACATTTTCAGTATGTCTGTTGTGCTTATTTTTTTTGCATTGCGTGTCCATGGACTGTAAGCTGAAAGATGTGAGTGAAACACATTTTTACAAAGGACCCTTTTGTGGTCTTAGTCTGTAGTCAACATGGCACGGTGCTGTTGGAACTACAAACGAGATAGGCCTGACTTCCATAGAAATGATCATTCAAAGCGGCTGTAAGAAAGCTTAGTGTATGGGTGGATTTGGACAGAAAATGCAAACAATTACAAGCCCTTTGTTGTGTGGAGGCTTCAAAGCCTTCTCACCCAGGAAGGTCCAGCTGCATTTGCTAGAGGTTTAAACACAATGACACATGCAGCAGAATAGCATTCAAACCAACCTTAATAAGTTCATGTTAACAAATGCTAATAGCTAAAGTTACAGCTCCTTTTTCAAATATGTAGTCATATATGTCTGCAAGTTAGACTTTATCTGTCCCCTTTTTATATATGATTACAGGGATCCTTTCACTCTACCTTGCAACCCTCTGGTGTGTCTGCTAGATATGCATAGAAAATGTAATAGTGAAGAAAGAGTGCTGCTACCAGTTCACCTAACCTGGAGCTTCATGCTGAGACACATGAAAGGTTACAGTTTTTTGAAGCAAAGCTCCTGAACAGAAGAATTCGGTTTGATATTATGTTTAAAAGGTATATGTAGTCAAGGTCCTGGGCTCCCTATCAGCTCTACGATGCCTGAGTCATCTAAGTGTTTGCCAAAACAGTTTCACGGTCAGCCGAAAAGCTCTCTGTTTGATTTCCTTCCACACTAATGCTTTTGAATTTGTGACCATGGAAGTTTCAGTTGTTCAGACTATTTGACACTTGTTTCATCTATAAACCTAAAAGCTGTCTCTTTATTAAATGTATATAAGGCAGACAAGGTGTACAAAAAAGAAACCATCTAGTCTTCAGACAAAGAAAGCCATTCAGAGAGCCAGCCTTGTTCTTCACTGGAGACAGTCCTTCCAGGATGTTTCACCAACGCTTTTGTTTGATCAAATATTTATGTAGTTATGGAAGGCACTGAAAAATAATTACCTGCTCATCGTGTCACTATCAAAACAGACAATGTCTGGTAAAAAAAAATCTGTATGGAGCCACAAAACATATTATTACTCATAATTAAGCCCATCTAGTAAAGGTTAGCCTAACAATAGTACTACTCATACGTTTAAGCAGTGAAAATCTTTCACCACATGTAGCCCACCCTAAGTAGTGCAAAAATTGCATTTTTATTGCAGTTATGAAACAATAGAACTCCATAGAGATGATCATTCAAAGCGGCTATAAAATACATTTCCCTGAAATATTGACCTATTTTTATTTAATTACTACCAAACCCCCAAAACACAACAATGAGAAGTGAATAGGAACTGTGAAGGTTCTCAGCCATCCAGGCCATCGTAGTCTAAGGAGGACTCACTTAATGCAATGCTTAATAAAAAATGAAGAAAAAATGAACAATCATGTTGACAGTCATTTTTAACAAAACCACAGGGAGCCACATTAGGATAAAAGGCAGATGTGGCTCCAGGGCCAGAGGTTTGAGGCGCCTCATTCTAGAGGGAAAACTGCGAGTTTACCATTTAGCTTGGAGGACTCATGGGAATCTGGGCATCAAAGGTCACAGTGCCTGCTACCCTCGCCAGGTAAAGTTGTCTGTTCAGTGCCTGTTAAACAACAAGAGAGTATTTACAGCCACTTGATTCTGGAAGACATAACTCTTAGCTCAGCAGTGGTATCTGATAGTGCTGACTGTCAGTAGTGGTTGGTTGTGGATTTTTGGCAACCCAGATGCCTCATTAGGAGGAGCCAGACTGACCTGATTTAATTTGATCTAATGGGAGCAGTGCTGTGCACAGACACACTGAGACACAGTGAGAAAGGACATTTTATCCATAGGGTTGGGGTTTGGGACTCATTTTTGCCATAGGGTCACATGACAGTAGATAGAGACAAAACTGGAGAGATTAGAAGGACATCTGAAGCATCCAGAGGGGCACTCAAGGGACACTTAGTCTGGATCAAGGGCTGTACAGAGAGGTATTTAACTGACCAAAAGAGGGAAATGGAGCATAAGAGTGCATCATTGAGCCACACCATATATTCTGTTGTACACATCAGCCATAATATTAAAATCAGTATTGACAAGAATGCGTATAAAGCAGATCTTCGCTATAATGCAACGTTCTACTCCTCGCTGGCAAAGGTCTCGGTGTGCCCACACTGCAAAAATGGATTAGGAACAGCTCAAGAAACACGGCAAAGAACTCGAGCCAATCACCTGGCCCCCAAACTCCTCTAACTCCTGATCGTAGCATCAGAGAGATAAACGAGAACAAGGAGCCAACATCCGAGTGCCAGACACCACAGGACACCCCAGAGGTTCTGCAGCCATGCCTCCATAGTTCAGAACAGTGTTGGCAGTGTGATGTGAACCCGTACGACTATTTTGGAACCTCATACAAATACTGTGCACTATGTCAGCCTAGTTTTTTTTTAATTATTAGTGACATTATTATAATCAAATGTGGGTCGCCATTATAAATATAGGGCGATAAATTGTTTTGATTGGTAACACCTAACAGATGGAGTTAGACTGGTCCAATGTGGCCCAAGAAAAGAGAAATTCATTACTATGATGAAACGGAAGAAATTTGTCTGTTGTGGAAACTGCAAACTTGACAAGTTCTGAAAATGTATAAAATTACTCACTGGGTTAGAAGAACTGGTGCTGATAAGCTTGAGGGGTTGATGGAAGCTCTTTGGATAAAAGCAGAGTGTTTGGAAATAGATGGAGATGTGGAGAAAGGAGCAAATACAGAGAATAGGACAGGAAAAGTGTGTCACTTACAGACAGTTAAGAAGGCCGACCGACCATCTGAGAAAAAAGAGATCTTCAATGCGACAAAGATACCAAGTAAAATTAATGATGAACCTATAACATCAACAAGTGAAGAAAACACTGTGGTGTGAGGTGAACCAGGCTGAACTCAAGTCTTCAAAAAGCATTCATTCAATACATAATTCAAGTAATTAATCAGGTTTTACCGACAGAAAAAAATATGATTATTTTCATGCATAACACTGACAATAAATGTGAGTTTAAAACATGTTTAAATGAAACTTTCTATGAATACGATGTTTTTGTTGTTTACCTGTTTTATGCATGCTAAATGATTTCAGGAGCATCTGCCACAGATCCTGTCTGCAGTTTAAAGCCTTCAGTTAGCAGTAAAGCTGATAATTACATTATTGATCGGTCGTTGGTTTGTAGCATGTAAGTGTTTTGGCTGGTGATTAAAAGTGTTACGTCCAAAAGGGTTCTTGGATGACCACATCTTTTGGTGTGTAAAATATTTTTATGATTGCGCTTTTAAAGTTTACTTTAATTTATTCTAATCTCACATTTCCTTATAAAACGGTGGGCTTACTTCTGCATTAGTCAAAATTACAGCTTTTGATCTATATGATAAATGTAATTTCCTTTAGTTTCTTCATTTAAGGGATTTCTTCGTGTCCTTGTGTACTTCAGTATTTGACTTCAGTATAATTTTTGAGTTTGGTCTTTTCTTTGAAAATGTTTAATTATTTATGTTCCAGCTCCTGAATATGTGTTTTTTATAGTGCCTGTGAATTTGCCCTGTCAAAAGTGTCCCTGTGTTTGGCAGTGTTGGTCAAGTTACTTGAAAAAAGTAATCAGTAACTAATTACTGATTACTTCCCCCAAAAAGTAATCCCGTTACTTTATTGATTACTTATTTTCAAAAGTAATTAATTACATAGTTACTTAGTTACTTTTTAAAAACACGATTTACAACCTGAATAGGTGATAAAGTGATAGATCTTTCAGCCCAATTCTACTTTTTCTACATAATCATCATACAAAATATAATCAAATGGAAAAGTCTCTTTTTAAAACTTGTTTTATTAGTTTTAATCTTTTAACTTTATGCATCAAGCAAAAATTTAATTATCTGCAACATTCTCTGACTGGAAGAAATTTGTTTAACATTTAAACCTATTTTCTGCACATTCCAGCACATAAAATAAAATATTTTTTGTGTTTACACTCAGTCTTTCAAATAGATGCAAGTAAAACACAGCAGAAAATAAATAAAGTCAAAGACTCAGCGGTCCTTTTGCTCTATTTTCACCTGTAAAGCAGGTGGGCGGAGGTTTACCTTTGTGTAGGTGTGCCGCAGCGGTCAGTGGAAGAATCCGCGAGTTTCTCTGTGAGTTTCTCATTACGTCGTAGCTACTCGGTGCTTGTTTAGGGTTTTTTTCGCTGGAAAAAGAAGTTTTCTTCCCACGCACAACGGACACTAATGTTTTTGTCACTTTTTATGGAATCAAACTCAAAGTAAGGTCAGTACTTCCACGCTTTAAACGCTGCACGCTCATACTCTCTCTGCACTCGATATATGATCCATTGTTGATCTGCACACAGCTGTTGTCACAAACGTCGCACTCGCTTACGTCACTGTCATGAGACATTCTCAAAAAATCACGGTTTTAGTAACGCAGTAACGCAGCGTTCCTACGGGAAAGTAACGGTAATCCAATTACCGTTTTTTTACAAGTAACGCGTTACAAGTAACGCGTTACTGCCCATCTCTGGTGTTTGGTTACCTCCGATGTCCCCCAGTGATGTCCTCGTGTCTGTGTTTTGCTTGCTGTTCCCATATTCATCTTTCTGTCTGTCATGTCTCCATGTCTGTTTCAATAGTGTGTGTCTTACTTCTTGTTTTATTTGGATAGTCTCCTGTCCGGTGGTGTGATGTTTTGTTTTGCTTCCACTGTCTCATCAGTTATATGTTGCCCACCTGTGTTTCCCAGTTGTGTCCACATGTAAATCTACTGGGGGTGTCCAAATTCATAGGCTGCACCCTCCCGAGGACCTGTTCTTCGCGGTCTGCGTGGGCCAGGTCCTCAGAAGGTCGGGAAGGCCGGAAGTAAACGGCTGTGAAATGGCACGGTCTAGCCTTCAGATCTGCGTCATCTCTGTCTTGGTGGAGTTTAATAAACTCGGCCGTCTGCTCCTTGCTATCTAAAATATAACAGGACACTGGCGTAAATTCTCAACCATCTCACACTTCTGTTTAATCAGTTTTCTGTTTGATGTTTATTCAGCTATGTGAAAACCAAGGAGGAACCCACCAGGGGGATTAATAAAGTTTTATTTTATCTAATCTAATCTAATAACTTTAATCTCAGCCACACCGATTTACTCATGAACAAACAAAACACTGAAAAAAGCCCAACAATAACATTTTTAGGTTGTCTAAGTGACTTATACATCACGTTTAACCTGAGTAGCGAAAGACCGCGGTGATCTGAAAATGATCTGCCGGGGAGTTTGCCGTTCTCAGCGGCTCTAATGACCCTCGTCCTCCCGGCTAGCTATCGAGCTGGTGGTTAACAGACATCTCTGAAAATGTCAGAGCACTTTTGCAAATATGTGGTGTCTTGATAAACTGAGCAGATATTGGAAGTTTACACAGCTACATTCTCGCCTGAAATACGTTAAACGTTTATTTTGTGACCCAGAAAGAATAATAAGAGTAATATTAAAAATTAGTAGCATCCGCTATTGTTGGAAACTGGAGTTTGGCTGGGCCGCGCTATGAATTCTGGGATATGGTGGGCCACGAAGGACACACCCGACCCATCCGTCAAATTTGGACACCCCCACTGTCTGTGTCTCCCTGTCCTGTATTGCAAATAGATGATTTGTTGTTTATTTCTGTATATCCTGCGTTTTGGGTTGCCTCCCTGCCTGCCACACGCCCTTTTTCACATGACAGATTATGTCATGAGTATCAACAAGCACATGAATATTGGCTAGAATAAAACATCCATATGTTTTATAGCAGTTTTGTTGTTGTATTTGGACTGATTTGCGCACTAAATCACACCACCTTTGTTTGTGACTGTGTGGTCACAGTACATCCAGCTTCCCTGCAGAAGTTACACTGCAATCTCGCTGCATGCAAATGAAGTGAAAGTTTTTATTCCTAATTGCTTACTCTGTTTATGTTGATTATGTCCTCTTTCACTGAACTGATAACAGCTATCGCCTATTAGAAAAATAATAACGGTTGTGAGTTGTGGTGCGCTTTGGGGGAGCAAAGGAGAAAGACTGAATGCCAGCTGTCTTGTGAATGCAAAGCAAGTGGCAGCTATAAACAACACGCAGCTATAAGTCTGGGGAGAGTTTATCGGCAGCTTATGTCGTGCATGGATGGTAATATGAAAACAGCATAATTTGAAAAAGGTTTGAGGCCGCAGCAGAGTGAACACAACAGCCTAATAGCTGACATTTATATGAAAAAGCCCAAAATGACACCCTTTCAAATTTAAAAGCTTTATGTAACATCATATGAAGATTGCAACATTAACATAAGACATGCCATAATTTATTTTCCATAGAGCAAGTGAAATTCTGAGATTATCTTTCTTTTCTTTTTTTCTGCAGTACTTAAAGTGAAACACCATCATAAATATACATTTTAAGTACAAATCTCTGAAGACTTGATAGGTGGCTGTTAACTTTATTGAAGATTTTAGTCATGAAATGAAAATGTCCTTCAATAGAGACACTTTTTTTGGCTAAAGAGTAACTGTGGACTTGGTGGACTTGGTTATGATGCATTCATGATAAATGTCCCCAATTCAGTTCCCGCTGGGGACCCTTGCTGCGCGTTGTACTGCATCTGTTCTATGACCCATCTAATGAAGGCAGAAGGCCATAAATTTAACCATATAAGCTCCTCACATGATTTATGGAGAATAGCCTACTTCTCTGTAGTCTCTGGATTTACTCACTTTCTTCAAGTTACAGTACTGTGCAGAAGTCTTAAGTTGCCCCCCCATTTCTTTATATTTTGCTTGAAAAGGAACCAGACTGTAATCTTTTAAAGTGCTCTTGAGCAACAGTTCTCCAGGCTTTCTAAAGGGCTTTCAAAGTCAAAGTGTTTCTTAATCTGCAGATAACAGAAAACTAGCAAAAAGATTGTAAATTGTATTTTAAGGCACTTTATTACCAGCAAACATGCCCCTGCCCCTCAATAAAACAAAAGACATAATTTGTTTTAATTGTTTTGGTTTTTTTTAATGGGTGTAAAATATATTCTTGCACCAATGTGATGATTTCCAAAGAGATATCGGCTGAAAACTTTCCTAAAAGTTTTTGAAACCTGGGCAAGCTGGGGACAAAGGCAGAAGGGACAAAAGCAATCTAGTCTAGCACATGAGCAGTATCTGAAAGTCACATCTTTAGGAATCAAGAAAGCATCCAGAGAAGTTGTGACGTAGAACCTGAGAGATACATCTAACTGATCCATGTGCTGTCTGTTGAAGCCTTGTCAGAAATGGTCTTAGTGCAAGAGTAGCCGCCAAGAAGCCATCTTTAAGGAAGCAATGTCAGAGTGAAAAGGCTGAGCTATGCTGAATTACACAAGGAGGTGGACTGAAAATGAGCAGCATGTGATGAATCCACATCTGGAATGTTTGCTTCACATCATCATCAGCATGTACAGAGGAGGTCAGGAGAGCGATGAAATAGTGAGTGCCTACACCTGTAAACCACGGTGGAGGCTCTGTCATGGTTTGGGGCTCCATTTCAGCCAGCGGTGCTGATGAATATGTAGCAAGAAAAATTAAAGCACCATGGACAGCATTTGGAAAGCATCTGATTGGCAAAGGCTTCATTTTTCAGCGTGACAAAAATCTAAAGCATGCTGCCAATGCAGTAAAAACATTCCTAGATAGAAAAACACAGAGTAGAACAGTGGATTGGCCTCCCCAGAGCCCGGACCTCAATGTTATTGAAGCAGTTTGAGATCATCTTGACAGAACTAGTGGGGCGATCGTGGCTCAAGAGTTGGGAAGTCGCCTTGTAATCGGAAGGTTGCCGGTTCGAGCCCCGGCTTGGTCAGTCTCGGTCGTTGTGTCCTTGGGCGAGACACTTCACCCGTTGCCTACTGGTGGTGGTCAGAGGGCCCGGTGGCGCCAGTGTCCGACAGCCTTGCCTCTGTCAGTGCGCCCCAGGGCGGCTGTGGCTACAATGTAGCTGCCATTACCAGTGGCGAGTGTGTGAATGTGTGTGTGAATGGGTGGATGACTGGATATGTAAAGCGCTTTGGGGTCCTTAGGGACGAGTATAGCGCTATATAAATACAGGACATTTACCATAACTAAGCAAAACACAGCTAATATCCAAAGAAGTCAAGAAGCCTGGACAACTGAAGAAACGTGCCTAAGAGACTTCAGGCTGTGTTAAAAAATAAAGGTGGGCATACAAAGTATTGACGTTCAGCTTTGTGCAAACTCTGTTTCGTCTTGTATACCGTGTTTCCAAGTGTATTTATTTCCATGCTTCAGTGAATCGCTGCACATAGATCTCATTTTTTTTTCAAGTATAAAGAAATTCTCTAGAGTTTTGCATATTACTTTATTTCTGACAACATAAAAATAAAACTCACAGAAAAAAATTCCTCAATATATTTAACTTGAATAGAAAACCTGCATTAAATCTAATTCTTTGCCAAATGTCATCATAAATACATGTACTAGTGTGTCTGTGAGTCTGGACAATGCTGTTTTATAGTAGATTTGCAGCAATAGTTATATATGTGTGTATACATCTGTAATTAGCTGATGCCATGATTGCTGTTAAACTGGGGCTTAACTATTGTAAATCTCCTTTAAAATGGCACTGTCCACACTGTGGAGTTCAATACAATTGTGCCTTTAATTGAGAGTGCAGCTTTTTCACAAGCTTCTGTGATTGTGCAAAAGCTTGATAATGCCAGGCTTTTAGTGAAGCATTAGGCTGGCAGGTGGAACTGTGATGAAGTGACGATTAATCCATAGGCTTTGATAGATGAGACGCAATAATAAGTTCTGATAGCACTTGTGGTTTGTAAGCATCTGAAATTCAGATGACAGAAAAGCCTTTTAATTGGGAGGAAGCAGAGCAAATATAGCAAGCTGTGCAGAAGGGCATTTAGCCGTGATTTCAAGAACATTTTATTTAAAAATTTTTAGATCAAAAGTTTTTCAAAATAAAAAGAAACTTTTTATTTTTAAATCAACCAATGGGAGTATTTTTTTAATGTATGTGTTTAAGTGTCTCGAGTTTGATGTGTTGCACATTTGAAGATTTCAGCCCCTTTGATTCAAGAGCACCACAACTATGTTTTTGGTCGTAATTGGTCGTAGTTAATGGTACTGAGTGGCGTATGGTATCCTGGAGTGCTGTGATGTTGAATGCTCATATCTTGATTTTGCTCAGGCACATGCC